>NC_042974.1:53947469-54247469 GCF_901001165.1 Salmo trutta | reverse complement strand
TGACTATGTACCAGGACCCCCTGTATATAGCCTCGTTATTGTTATTTTATTGTGTTACTTTTTATAATTTTTTACTTTAGTTTATTTCATAAATATTTTCTTAACTCTTTCTTGAACTGCACTGTTGGTTAAGGGCTTGTAAGTAAGCATTTCACGGTAAGGTCTGCACTTGTTGTATTTGGCGCATGTGACAAATAAAGTTTTATTTGATTTGCTACAAGGACCAAGGCACAGAACAATAGCCTGAATAGGACTCCACCCTGTTGGACGATATGTAGGTTGATCTTTCGGGCGTGGTGGGGTATTGACCCAGGGCTCATCTGCCTGCCCACGTTCTACAACATCACATAAAGCATGTAGCCTGCCATCAAGTTGTACTCCATGTTGAAGGGATACATGACTTCATAACCCTTCCGGAAAATCAGGCACACTGTGTCTGCACTGTACTGGCGTACCATTGCATTGCTCAGCCCTGCTGAATTCAGACATGTTTATTGGTGATGGATGAGGTGAGCTTCCCCTTAACTATGTAAAGCGATTTGGGTGTCTAGGAAAGCGCTATATAAGTCCAATCAATTATTATAAATAAATGTTTACCTTTACATTTTGTTCATGGTATGCACTGCACAGTAATATCATACTACGTAACTATGTATATTAGTTAGTAATTCAGGTATAGGACCCCCCAAATCATCTGACTCAGGCCCAGCCCAGTGGAACTACTTCCTTGTGATAATACAGTACATTTAAGAAAAGAGAAACCATGATGAAGGCCAAGAGGCCGACACATAAGCTTTAATTTAATAAGTGATGTGAGCAAGAGCAGTGTGCAGGCAGGGGCGGAAATCCCGGGGGGGACGGGGGGGACACGACCCCCCCATCCTGGGAAAAATATGATTTGGCCCCCCCAATATATCATTGAAACATAACTATGTAATTTAAATAATATTAATAATACGCAATGAAAGTAATTGTGCTGATTATAGACACTTAATAGCGCGTTTTTAAGTTTAAAAAAATTGCGACCCCCCCCCACCCTTTGCCTCACAATGGTTTGATCCACTGCCAGTTCCTTAGTTGGCAAGGTAACAGAGGGCTCTACTGCTCAATGAACGTAATTGACGTGAGGTTAATCCAGTCAATCGCGCACACACACTAGCTGAATATGCAGAGCTAGCGCGCAAATATAAACTATTAAGCTAGCTAGTACCTATTCCATTTATGTGGCCTCGTCAAAGATGGAATCTTTGCTATCGTCAATTTATTCCAAGATCAGCATGCAGATGATGTAAGTTAGTGCTTCAAAGTCCCTGTGATAAGGTTAGCGATAAACTGAAGTCCAAACTGAACAGAACTACACTCTCTTCTACCATTGTCTTAAATATATTTAATGGTCTCGTTGCAAAAGCTAAATTGTCGCAAGGGAACTTTTATTTATTTATTTTATTTCACCTTTATTTAACCCAAGTAGCAAAGATTATAGCAAACACCACTGAAACGGAATTGGTGCTCGCTAGCTTTGCAAATTCAGCTATTGTTGGAAGCCAGCCAATATGAAACAAACTATTAAAATTACAAAAGGTTGCAGCATATGTTGTGTAAATGGTGAACTCATACAGCTGTCAACTCTTGTCATTTTAATCCGTTTCACATTTGCTAGCTACCTTTTAGATCGAAGCCCAAATAGAATGATGATAGATAAGATGATAGAAGCCCATCTCCTACTGTAAATAACCTACACACTGTGTGTGTGTGTAGCCAGCCAGCCAGGTAGAAAAATGGCAGAAAAATAAAAGACGGACATCAGAGTATTTTTCAGTACACCAAAACGCAAAGTAAGAACCCTAGTAGCCTAATATCTCAAAGACTATGTTCATAAGAAAAAATTCTAATGGAAATGTTTCACAATGATGTCATTAGGCAGAGCAGGCAACAGATGGCACACAGACAGCAGAGTTGGGGAAAGATATGCAGGGACAGACTGGCAGAGACAGGGAGTCTCAGGTAAGTTTGTTGAGTCTTTGTTTGGCAACATTATGAAAGGTTCTCAATTTTTTTTACTTGTAAAATAGGAACATAATTGGAAAATGCCATGGATGCCCCCACTCTCAACATAAACTGGTGACTGAACTAAGATTTGTTAAAGGCAATGGTATTGCTGTTGTGATTAGTTGTGTAGTTTTGGGTACTGGTAGTTAGGAGTACGGCAAACACCTTATTTCTTTGGTTCCTCAATATACATTTACCATATTACAATGTAGGCTATGTGTTACAGCACTACTTTTGGTGTCCCCCTCAGGAATTGTTCTTGAGAAAATGTAATGTAATTGTCCCCTCCAAAGTTGATATCAGATTTTTGCCCCTGCATCCACAGGTACTTGAAATACATCCACAGGTACTCAAATAATGTCAATTAGCCTAACATAAGCTTCTAAAGGCTTGACATAATTTTCTGGAATTTTCCAAGCTGTTTAAAGGCAGTCAATTTAGTGTATGTAAACTTCTGACTTCTGACCCATTGTTGGAAAAATGACTTGTGTCATGCACAAAGTAGATGCCCTAACCGACTTGCCAAAACTATAATTTGTTAACAAGAAATTTGTGGAGTGGTTGAAAAACGAGTTTTAATGACTCAAATCTAACTGTACATCAAAATATATGTTGTTACAAATATAAAATACCTTGAAGAACAATTTATCCTTAACTACAACAACGTTCTCAGTAATGGGTACAGAAACGTTTTACTTGCAGCAAACTTTGTGGAAATTAATATTTGTGTCATTCTCAAAACTTTTGGCCACGACTGTATGTGGCGGTTCTAGCTTGTATGGCGCCCTGGGAGAACCCCACCTGCGGGCGGGGCGTGGGAGAACCCCACCTGCGGGCGGGGCGGGAGGATGCCCATGTCGCCCGTACCTAAATCTACTGATTTGTATTAGTCTATAAATACATTTCTTTGCCAAAATTCGTCAAGTCTCCCATGTCTTATTCGACTAGTGTTTTTGAAAGTGTATGGATAATAATTCAGCCATAGTTGTTCTGAAATAGTTATTGCTTTGTTATAACACATATACATTAATTATTAATTTCGGTTGCCTATCCTGACGTGAAGTTTGTTCTATAAAAAGTATTTGACTCTAGACACAAAATTTAAAAAGGGGTGGAGCTTTTCGGCACAACACCGGCTCAGTGATTCGAACATGCAACCTTTTGGTTACTGGCCAAACTCAGACTGAGTTGAATATGTTTAATGAATACATGCATTCACAATTAATTGCGCTAAGTAGGTTCAAACAAAAACAAATGGTTACTGTGGGATCTCGAGGATCTGCACTGGTCTACGAGGCGTCAACCCCTCCCTGTTTGACAACTGCCTAGTTTGTGACCCTGGCAACCGCTCCGGATTCTTTCTCTCTACAGTCCCCGGTAGTCACTACCTCCTTCCGGAGGGAAGCAACAACCGAAGACCCAACGAAACCCCGCGCCTTTAGGACAAACCTGCCCCTTCGGAGGGCAAGCTCTTCGCCTTGATGCCAAATAAGCGACCGTGAGCCAGGCTACCGGAGCCATAGGCACCATGAACGACAAGTACCACCGGGCGGCCCGGGATGGCTACCTGGACCTACTCAGAGAGGCCACTCGGAAGGAGCTGAATGCGCCTGATGAAGATGGAATGACACCGACTTTATGGGCTGCGTACCACGGCAACCTTGACGCGCTCCGGGTTATTGTGGGAAGAGGGTAAGTGTCGTTAAGTTTCCTAAGCAGCCTATAGCACAGACAATAGCTTCAATCGCAACTCCGCACCAAGGCAACTAACTTAACATTTTGCTCAGCTGTCCCCTTTGCAAATTGGTCTACCTGTTGAACTATCAACAAACAGGTGTGGGGGTGTCACTGTCACATGGCAATGTGCATATCTCACTTCCATCTGAAAAGTCAGTAGTCAGAGCCATATATAGGTTAGAGACGTGACTATTATGTACATATAATATCTTATCTCTGATATATGGCTCATTTTACCTATAGGTGGTCACGGGAATCGAAACCACTATCCTGAAGTTGAGCTACAAAAGACTACTAAAACCTCCAGTCAGCTGGTTGAAGCCCTGATTACTGTCTAGGAACAACATGTCTGTTAGTGCCAGCTCAGGATTTATGTATGCTGGTTTCACCCTCCTCACCCCATCCAAGGGTGCTGTTGATGTGATGGACAGCGCTTTGCCTCCATTTTAACAGCCTAATTAAAGGCAAAGGTCACTGGCAGGAGGATGGCCTACCCAACATTCTCTCACATACCCATTCACAACCATGTGGCGTGAATACTTATACATGCATGCATCACACACACAAGCACGTTCACACACACACAATTAAAAAAATATATGTTGCTTCAATTTACAATTGTAAGGCAACCAGCTGCAATAAGATTGTGAGTTTGCTCAACATTTGGGCATATCTGAACCAACATACATTCTCAAGTGTAATTGTATGTTCACTCAACTTAGAAGTTTAGCTTGAGTGAACATACAATTCAATTTGAGAATGTATTCTACCTTATTTCTGCCAGTGTTGATTTTTCAGTGTAACATTTATAGTGTTGATTCAGGAGTTAAATTCACTCTGTAAGAGTGGCATTAACACTTAGTGGTGTAAAATAACTAGTGATGCACCAATATGACATTTTTGGCCGATACCGATAACCGATGTTTTCCTTGCCAAAACAACCCGATACCGATATTTACAATATTAGTGGCCTTTTAAGCATTCTAGTACAGTTGAATAGTTAACACACACACGGACGCAGCGGTCTAAGGCACTGCATCTCAGCACAAGAGGCGTCACTATAGTCCCTGATCATATCCGGCCGTGATTGGGAGTCCCATAGGGCGGCACACAATTGGCCCAACGTTGTCCGGGTTTGGCCAGGGTAGGCCATCATTGTAAATAAGAATTTGTTTTTAACTGACTTGCCTAGTTAAATAAAGGTTACACACACACCACACTGACCAAAAAGTTATTTAGTTGGCCTTTACGTATGTCCCCATTACCAGTAAAACATAATCAAAACCTATTTCTTTCACTTACTTGCTGTACTGTTTCGTTGTTCATTTGTTCAGTCGTTTCATTCTCAACCAGGATTTCATCATACAGTGAAGTTTCAGCTCTGTCTTTCCGTGGCCTCTCTTCCTCGGTGCGCACTGTCACTGTGTCGATGTCCATCTTGTCCAGCTGTGTATGTAACATTTCACGTAAACCCTGTTTCTTGTCTGCATCGAAGTAGCGATCCTTGTACATAGCATCGGGCATGATGGCGACACAGTAAAGAGAGAATGCCACTGAATCACTTGTTCACAGCCTGTGTCGGCAGTTTTGTTGAGCAGGCGTTTCAATGCCATGACAGAGGGTATCACGTCTGCTGCAGGCGCAGTTGATGAGCTAATTTCTCGAGTCTGTTGTTCGAATGGAGATAGCTAATGTGTCCATGTTTCAAATGTGTTCTCAAATGCCATTGAAATGGCAGCAGCGGTATGACAACCAGCACATTCATGTGCATGAAATACGACTTTCCTCAGTACGAAATCCTTGACAACCCACTGTGCTGTCAGACTCAGCATGCTCACGGGGCTGATATCGCTGGTCCAAATGTCAGTTGTGAAGCTAATAGCAGTGACGCTATTACTGTGTAACTCCGGTAGGGCAACATCGGAAAAATAGCGCACTTGGTAGTGTTACCCAGTGCTCGACCAGTCGGCGAAAGCCAACATCACCCACGACAGAGAACAGTTGATTGTCAAGGGCAATGAATATCATTATCTTGGCGTTAATGGATTTTGCCATTGAGTTGTCTCACTGAATATTTTTTTTTTACTCTTTCAAATGACTGCTCGACTTGTTGACTGCTCGATCCAAACAGCAGACATTGTGGGCCAGCTTAGGAATGCTGTGTTGCACGTCTAGCGCAAATGGCGTCATTACGTCATGTATCTATCTACGTTATATAGGTATGCACGTCAACTTTGACATCGGTTTTGCACATCGGCGTTACCCTAGACATTGGGCCGATGTCGGCATTTTTAGCTAATATCGTCCGATTCCGATATCTTCACAGATATATCGTGCATCCCTAAAAATAACCCCCATTTGTTGGTGTTAATAACCAGAGTTATTGTTTTACACTGTGGAGAGTAAAACAGTCCCATCAAAACCACACTCATTATTATCATATTTCCCAGCATACTCTACTGCAGGTTGATAAAAAAGTTGTTAATATCTGTGTTTGTACATTGATTGATTGATTGATAAATTTTATGCTTCACAAAGATAAACATGCATTTTTCTAAACTAAGCCAATCAGTTAGTTAGATATATTGCACCCGTTAACACTTTTTTTTATATATAATTTATTTATTTAATTTCAATATATCAGGAGGTGCTGCAGCACCCTCAGCACCCCTAGTTCTCGCGGCTATAAGTAGTAGTAGTGAAGGGATGGAGTGGACCCACATTCATTGATGGTAGCTTTGATTATGAGTTGAATTAATGTATCACGTTCTGTATCACAGGGCCTCCCTCCCTATGTAATTTATCCAGTTGAATTACATATGAAAATGCTGTTTTCAATCAGATCAACTTTTGAAAGGGCCCACTCCTTTTACCATATTGTTCGCTAGCAGGCTACCATGGACTATACTTGTGAGCCACAGTAGCAGGGTACTACAGCCAGATAACAGCTATACTCTTTGTTGCCCACAAAAAAACGCTAGGCATACGTCACCTAATTAGGACCTACTGTATACTGTATGTCACTGTACACCCTCAGTGGTCTATCAATGGTGCTTTCTGACTTTCAATGGGAAACAAGAGAGACTCAGGATTTAGGAGTAAGGCTATATTATCGTTGGATAAGTCAGCTACTCTTTCAGCTACTGAAGCTCCTTTGTGTACAGTATAGGCAAAAAGCCCTCCCTTTTGTTGAAGGTTTAAGTGCTGGACAAAGCAGGTTTGGATGGAAAGGGTATAGTATTTGCTCCCTATTTAAGAGAGCCCTGTCCTATGACAACCCACTATGGTTGACACAGCACCCAGGAGAGCAGAAGAGATTAGGAGGAGGAGGGTAGGGAGAGGGCAGAGGAGGAGGGTAGGGAGAGAGGGCAGAGGAGGAGGGTAGGGAGAGAGGGCAGAGGAGGAGGGTAGGGAGAGAGGGCAGAGGAGGAGGGTAGGGAGAGAGGGCAGAGGAGGAGGGTAGGGAGAGAGGGCAGAGGAGGAGGGTAGGGTCGAGACTGAAGGAATAGAGACGCGGAGGAGAGACAGTAGAGGAGGAGAGGGGGATGGTAGAGTCGAGACTTGAGGGATACGTCAAGACCTTAGTGACAGGTTTATAAGGCATGGTGGTAATTAAGTGTGGAGAGAACAGTAGAGGCTGATGCCTGAGAGAAGCTGCAGTGGCAGAGGTGTAGCGTAGATATTAAAACCATAGATATTAGCTGAAGAGGAAAGGTCAGGGTGACGGATAGGACTAATTGGGCAGACTGGTCCTCTAACAACACTCCCAGGGGACTGATGCTACACCACAGGGCCAGGCTGGAGGTGGATGAGCTAAGGATGGACAGGACCAGAGCTGTGGTGGAGGTCAGAGGGCCTTCTAGAAGGTAAAAGCAGTTTGCTGTAATTGAACTATGCTGATCTGGTCCTACCTCTTTTCTGCATTATACAGGCCTCTTTGTGTTCTTATCTAGAAGGTAAAAGGAAAATAATGGGGCTGTACATGTAGGTCTGGGTGGTTTCCCAGATCCATATTGTTTCATCTTGGACTAATAAGCACTGAATGGAGATGCTCTGACTGTGTAACGTATTTCATACAAATTATGCTTTTTCTATTTGTGTATTATTATTTTTCGTTATACAACGGGTGGGTCTAATCCAGAATGCTGATTGGTTAAAACCGCATTCCAGCCCTGTCTATTCCACAGAGATTAAAGATTGAGCAAACAGATTTGGATATCAGAAGCTGTAGCCTATTTTCTCAAAAATTATACATAAAACAAAAAAGTGACGAGGCTGTGTTTTAATTATGTAACAACCACCATTGTTTTGGTCTGTAACTGGGCCATAGGGTAGGGTTGGCTGACTGTTGGGTCAGATCCCTTGGTTGTCTTGTTGATAGTCAAGCACAATTGACCATCAGGCATAATCTGTAGGTGGAGAGTCAAACATGACAATGCACATCGAATTTATAAATGCATAAAGGATCAAATGTGTTAGTAGGAGGTATCAGAATACTCACAATTAGTACAACAATGAGTTGTTTTACTAATTGATACTGTATTGCATGACTGCCCAACCCTCTTCCTGGAGATCTACTGTCCTGTGTGTTTTCAGTCCAACCCTAATTTAACACACCTGATTCTACTAATTAGCTGCTTAACTAGCTGAATCAGAACTGCTAAATTAGTGTTGGGTTGAAAACCTACAGGACAGTAGATCTCCAGGAAGAGGGTTGGGCAGCCCTGCTGTATTGACTACCTTATGCCAGGATATGGGCCCGTATGTAGATTTGTAAGTCGCTCTGGATAAGAGCGTCTGCTAAATGACTTAAATGTAATGTAATGTAAATGTAGATTTTCAGAGTAGGAGTGCTAATTCAGGAACAGGTTGGCCTTTGAAATTATAATGAATCCGATTATATGGACAGAGGGGGACCTGATCCAAGATCAGGTTTTACTGACATGTAGAAATTAGGGTAGAGGAAAGCAGCCAGTGGGGGCGCGTTGAGCTGGACGGAACATTTTGCAATGTTCTGATAGAAATACAGTGCCTTCGGAAAGTATTCAGACCCCTTCACTTTTTCCACATTTTGTTACGTTACAGCCTTATTCTAAAATGGATTAAAAAAACATTTTGTTCAGCAATCTACACACAATACCCTATAATGACAAAGTGAAACAGGTTTTTAGAAACCTTTGGAAATGTATTTAAAAAAAAAAACTGAAATAACTTATTTACATAAGTATTCAGACCCTTTGCTATGAGACTCGAAATTGAGCTCAGGTGCATCCAGTTTCCATTGACCATCCTTGAGATGTTTCTACAACTTGATTGGAATCCATTCAATTGATTGGACATGATTTGGAAAGGCACACACCTGTCTATTTAAGGTCCCACAGTTGACAGTGCATGTCAGAGCAAAAACCGAGCCACGAGGTTGAAGGAATTGTCTGTAGAGCTCCGAGACAGGATTGTGTCGAGGCACAGATCTGGGGAAGGGTACCAGAAAATGTCTGCAGCATTGAATGTCCCCAAGAATACAGTGGCCTCCATCATTCTTAAATGGAAGAAGAACCACCAAGACTCTTCCTAGAGCTGTCCGCAGGGCCAAACTGAGCATTTGAGAAGGGCCTTGGTCAAGGTGGTGACTAAAACCCTGATGGTCACTCTGACAGAGCTCTATTCCTCTGTGGAGATGGGAGAATCTTCCAGAAGGACAACCATCTCTGCAGCACTGCACCAATCAGGCCTTTATGGTAGAGTGGCCAGTCCTCAGTAAAAGGCACATGACAGCCAGTTTGGAGTTTATCTCAGCCACTGCCTGTCACCAAGGGAGTACCCCAAGGCTCGATCCTAGGCCCCATGCTCTTCTCAATTTACATCAACAACATAGCTCTCTCATCCATTTATATGCAGATGATAGTCTTATACACAGCTGGCCCCTCCCTGGATTTTGTATTAAATGCTCTACAACAAAGCTTTCTTAGTGTCCAACAAGCTTTATCTACCCATAACCTTGTCCTGAACACCTCCAAAACAAAGGTTATGTAGTTTGGTAAGAAGAATGCCCCTCTCCCCACAGGTTTGATTACTATGTTGGTCAATTTCTTCAACAAATGATCAGGTCTATATAATTATCAAACATACATTAGTAATGGAAAGAAAACAGACTCTTTGTTTAAGTATTAAAATACAAATTTTAGTAATACAATTGTAGGCAGAAGATGGTACAGAGTACCGTATAACAGTATATGATAGTTCCCCAAGTTCTGCAAAATGTCTAAGACATCCTGTAACTCATATAGCCTCTCCCAGTCCTCCTTGTGAGTTTCCCTGGCAACAACATTTTAATAAATCTAACCTCCCCTGACAGCAGTAACCACCTTATGAGCAATTAAAAGCTCAGAAGTGGGATTGACCGAAACTTGACCTTTCATCACAAGTATAGAGTCATAACAATGTGAACGAGTGTAAGCATCTTCTGACAGGGGGCTGGTTTCATCAAGTCTGAGGCAGTCTTGTGTTCTCAGAAAACCAGGTAACCACGGTGGGATCCAGACAGGAGTCTGAACGTTAGACGCCTTCTGATAGTGTCTGAAGGTCACAACACTCAAAAACAGGTTTTAACACACACAGAGGTCTCCTGAAGAGGAGACCTTACAGTTTATCATACCATAATTTATTAACCCTCTTAAACTACCTCTGAGGGTTTAGAGCTTTTTTAATTTATTTTATTTAAACCTTTTTTAACTACACAAGTCAATTTAAGAACAAATTCTTATTTGCAATGGCGGCCTACACCGGCCAAACCCGGACGACACTGGGAAAATTGTGCCCCGCCCTATGGGACTCCCAATCACAGCCGGTTGTGATACAGCCTGGAGCTTGAGGTAGCCACCTCATACAAGTACTTGGGAGTATGGCTAGACGGTACACTGTCCTTCTCTCAGCACATATCAAAGCTGCAGGCTAAAGTTAAATCTAGACTTGGTTTCCTCTATCGTAATCGCTCCTTTTTCACCCCAGCTACCAAACTAACCCTGATTCAGATGACCAGCCCTACCCGTGCTAGATTACGGAGACATAATTTATAGATCGGCAGTAATGGTGCTCTCGAGCGGCATGATGTTCTTTACCATTCGGCCATCAGATTTGCCACCAATGCTCCTTATAGGACACATCACTGCACTCTATACTCCTCTGTAAACTGGTCATCTCTGTATACCTGTCGCAAGACCCACTGGTTGACGCTTATTTATAAAACCCTCTTAGGCCTCACTCCCCCTATCTGATATCTACTGCAGCCCTCATCCTCCACATACAACACCCGTTCTGCCAGTCACATTCTGTTAAAGGTCCCCAAAGCACACACATCCCTGGGTCGCTCCTCTTTTCAGTTCGCTGCAGCTAGCGACTGGAACGAGCTGCAACAAACACTCAAACTGGACAGTTTTATATCAATCTCTTCATTCAAAGACTCAATCATGGACACTCTTACTGACAGTTGTGGCTGCTTTGCGTGATGTATTTTTGTCTCTACCTTCTTGCCCTTTGTGCTGTTGTCTGTGCCCAATAATGTTTGTACCATGTTTTGTGATGCTACCATGTTGTTGTCATGTTGTGCTGCTACAGTACCATGCTCTGTTATGTGTTGCTGCCTTGCTAGATTGTTGTCTTTGGTCTCTCTTTATGTAGTGTTGTCTCTCTTGTCGTGATGTGTGTTTTGTCCTATATTTACAGTTGAAGTCGGACGTTTACATACACTTGGGTTAGAGTCATTAAAACTAGTTTTTCAACCTCTCCAAAATTTCTTGTTAACAAACTATAGTTTTGGCAAGTCGGTTAGGGCATCTACTTTGTGCATGACACAAGTCATTTTTTCCAACAATTGATTGCAGACAGATTATTTCACTTATTATTCACTGTATCACAATTCCAGTGGGTCAGAAGTGTACATGCACTGAGTTGACTGTGCCGTTTAAACAGCTTGGAAAATTCCAGAAAATTATGTCATTCCTTTAGAAGCTTCTGATAGGCTAACTGACATTATTTGAGTCAATTGGAGGTGTACCTGTGGATGTATTTTAAGGCCTACCTTCAAACTCAGTGCCTCTTTGCTTGACATCATGGGAAAATCAAAAGAAATCAGCCAAGACCACAGAAAAAACATTGTAGATCTCCACAAGTCTGGTTCATCCTTGGGAGCAATTTCCAAATGCCTGAAGGTATAAACACCATGGGACCAAGCAGCCGTCATACCGCTCAGGAAGGAGACACGTTCTGTGTCCTAGAGATGAACGTACTTTGGTGCGAAAAGTACAAATCAATCCCATTACAACAGCAAAGGACCCTGTGAAAATGCTGGAGGAAACAGGTAGAAAGTATCTATATCCACAGTAAAAAGAGTCCTATATCGACATAACCTGAAAGGTCGCTCAGCAAGGAAGAAGCCACTGCTCCAAAACCGCCATAAAAAAAGCCAGACTACAGTTTACAATTGCACATGGGGACAAAGATCGTACTTTTTGGACAAATGTCCTCTGGTCTGATGAAACAAAAATATAACTGTTTGGCCATAATGACCATCATTATGTCTGGAGGATAAAAGGTGAGGCTTGCAAGCTGAATAACACCATCCCAACCGTGAAGCACGGGGGTGGCAGCATCATGTTGTGGGGGTGCTTTGCTGCAGGAGGGACTGGTGTACTTCACAAAATAGATGGCTTATGAGGAAAGAAAATTATGTGGATATATTGTATCAAAATCTCAAGACATGTCAGGAAGTTAAAGCTTGGTCGCAAATGGGTCTTCCAAATGGAGAATGACCCCAAGCATACTTCCAAAGTTGTGGCAAAATGGCTTAAGGACAACAAAGTCAAGGTATTGGAGTGGCCATCACAAAGCCCTGACCTCAATCCTATAGAAAATTGGTGAGCAGAACTGAAAAAGCGTGTGCGAGGAAGGAGGCCTACAAACCTGACTGAGTTACACCAGCTTTGTCAGGCGGAATGGGCCAAGATTCACCCAACTTATTGTGGAAGGCTTCCTGAAACGTTTGACCCAAGTTAAACAATTTAAAGGCAATGCTACCAAATACTAAGTGTTTGTAAACTTCTGACCCAGTGGGAATGTGATGAAAGAAATAAAAGCTGGAACAAATCACTCTCTCTACTAAATCATTCTCTCTCTGACATTTCACATTCTTAAAATAAAGTGGTGATCCTGACCTAAGACAGGGAATTTTTAAGGATTAAAGGTCAGGAATTGTGAAAAACTGAGTTTAAATGTATTTGGCTAAGGTGTACGTAAACCTCCGACTTCAACTGTATCTATATATCTCAGCAAATAAATAAACGTCCTCTCACTGTCAACTGTGTTTATTTTCAGCAAACTTAACATGTGTAAATATTTGTATGAACATAACAAGATTCAACAACTGAGACATAAACTGAACAAGTTCCACAAACATGTGACTAACAGAAATGGAATAATGTGTCCCTGAACAAAGGGGTTCAAAATCAAAAGTAACAGTCAGTATCTGGTGTGGCCACCAGCTGCATTAAGTACTGCAGTGCATGTCCTCCTCATGGACTGCACCAGATTTGCCAGTTGTTGCTGTGAGATGTTACACCACTCTTCCACCAAGGCACCTGCAAGTTCCCGGACATTTCTGGGGGGTATGGCCCTAGCCCTCACCCTCCAATCCAACAGGTCCCAGACGTGCTCAATGGGATTGAGATTCGGGCTCTTCGCTGGCCATGGCAGAACACTGACATTCCTGTCTTGCAGGAAATCACGCACAGAACGAGCAGTATGGCTGGTGGCGTTGTCATGCTGGAAGGTCATGTCAGGATGAGCCTGCAGGAAGGGTACCACATGAGGGAGGAGGATGTCTTCCCTGTAACGCACAGCGTTGAGATTGCCTGCAATGACAACAAGCTCAGTCTGATGATGCTGTGACACACCACCCCTGACCATGACGGACCCTCCACCTCGAAATCGATCCCGCTCCAGAGTACAGGCCTCGATGTAACGCTCATTCCTTCGACGATAAAGGTGAATCCTATCATCACCCCTGGTGAGACAAAACTGCGACTCATCAGTGAAGAGCACTTTTTGCCAGTCCTGTCTGGTCCAGCGACGGTGGGTTTGTGCCCATAGGCGACGTTGTTGTCGGTGACGTCTGGTGAGGACCTGCCTTACAACAGGCCTACAAGCCCTCAGTCCAGCCTCTCAGCCTATTGAGGGCAGTCTGAGCACTGATTGTGCGTTCCTGGTGTAACTTGGGCAGTTGTTGTTGCCATCCTGTACCTGTCCTGCAGGTGTGATGTTCGGATGTACCGATCCTGTGCAGTTGTTGTTACACGTGGTCTGCCACTGCGAGGACGATCAACTGTCCGTGCTGTCTCCCTGTAGCTCTGTCTCACAGTATAGACATTGCAATTTATTGCCCTGGCCACATTTGCAGTCCTCATGCCTCCTTGAAGCATGCCTAAGCAGGCACGTTCACGCGGATGAGCAGGGACCCTGGGCATCTTTCTTTTGATGTTTTTCAGTCAGTAGACAGGCCTCTTTAGCGTCCTAAATTTTCATAAGACACTGTTTTAAAAAAATATATATTTCACCTTTATTTAACCAGGTAGGCAAGTTGAGAACACGTTCTCATTTACAATTTGGACCTGGCCAAGATAAAGCAAAGCAGCTCGACACATACAACAACACAGAGTTACACATGGAGTAAAACAAAACATACAGTCAATAATACAGTAGAATAATAAGTCTATATACAGTGTGAGCAAATTAGGTGAGATAAGGGAGGTAAAGGCAAAAAAGGCCATGGTGGCAAAGTAAATACAATATAGCAATTAAAACACTGGAGTGGTAGATTTGTAGTGGAAGAAAGTGCTAGGTAGAAATATAAATAATGGGGTGCAAAGGAGCAAAATAAATGTAGGAAATTATAGATGGGCTATGTGCAGTGATCTGTGAGCTGCTCTGACAGCTGGTGCTTAAAGATAGTGAGGGAGATAAGTGTTTCCAGTTTCAGAGATTTTTGTATTTTGTTCCAGTCATTGGCAGCAGAGAACTGGAAGGAGAGACGGCCAAAGGAGGAATTGGCTTTGGGGGTGACCAGACAGATATACCTGCTGGAGCGCGTGCTACAGGTGGGTGCTGCTATGGTGACCAGTGAGCGGAGATAAGGGGGGAACTTTACCTAGCAGGGTCTTGTAGATGACCTGGAGCCAATGGGTTTGGCGACGAGTATGAAGCGAGGGCCAGCCAACGAGAGCGTACATGTTGCAGTGGTGGGTAGTATATGGGGCTTTGGTGACAAAACGGATGGCACTGTGATAGACTGCATCCAGTTTATTGAGTAGGGTATTGGAGGCTATTTTGTAAATGACATCGCCAAAGTCGAGGATTGGTAGGATGGTCAGTTTTACGAGGGTATGTTTGGCAGCATGAGTGAAGGATGCTTTGTTGTGAAATAGGAAGCCAATTCTAGATTTAATTTGGATTGGAGATGTTTGATGTGAGTCTGGAAGGAGAGTTTACAGTCTAACCAGACACCTAGGTATTTGTAGTTGTCCACATATTCTAAGTCAGAACCGTCCAGAGTAGTGATGCTGGATGGGCGGGCAGGTGCAGGCAGCAATCGGTTGAAGAGCATGCATTTAGTTTTACTTGTATTTAAGAGCAGTTGGAGGCCACGTAAGGAGAGTTGTATGGCATTGAAGCTCGTCTGGAGGGTTGTTAACACAGTGTCCAAAGAAGGGCCAGAAGTATACAGAATGGTGTCGTCTGCGTAGAGGAGACTCACCAGCAACGTTGATGTATACAGACAGAGGTTT
Source organism: Salmo trutta (assembly GCF_901001165.1). NCBI lineage: Eukaryota > Metazoa > Chordata > Actinopteri > Salmoniformes > Salmonidae > Salmo > Salmo trutta. Next base: position 54,231,849 of record NC_042974.1, on the reverse strand, counting down.
TTGCCCAAGAACTGAACCCTGTGGCGCCCCCATAGAGACTGCCAGAGGCCCGGACAACAGGCCATCCGATTTGACACATTGAACTCTATCAGAGAAGTAGTTGGTGAACCAGGCGAGGAAATCATTTGAGAAACCAAGGCTATTGAGTCTGCCGTTGAGGATGTGGTGATTGACAGAGTCGAAAGCCTTGGCCAGGTCGATGAATACGGCAGTACAGTATTGTTTCTTATCGATGGCGGTTACGATATCGTTTAGGACCTTGAGCATGGCTGAGGTACACCCATGACCAGCTCTGAAACCAGATTGCATAGGGGAGAAGGTGTGGTGGGATTCGAAATGGTCGGTAATCTGTTTGTTGACTTCGCTTTCGAAGACCTTAGAAAGGCAGGGTAGGATAGATATTGGTCTGTAGCAGTTTGGGTCAAGAGTGTCCCCTCCTTTGAAGAGGGGGATGACAGCAGCTGCTTTCCAATCTTTTAGAATCTCAGACCACACGAAAGAGAGGTTGAACAGGCTAGTAATAGGGGTTGCAACAATTTCGGCAGATCATTTTAGAAAGAGAGGGTCCAGATTGTCTAGCCCGGCTGATTTGTAGGGGTCCAGATTTTGCAGCTCTTTCAGAACATCAGCTGACTGGATTTGGGAGAAGGAGAAATGGGGAAGGCTTGGGCGAGTAGCTGTGGGGGGTACAGTGCTGTTGACCGCGGTAGGGGTTGCCAGGTGGAAAGCATGGCCAGCCGTAGAAAAATGCTTATTGAAATTCTCAATTATAGTGGATTTATCGGAGGTGACAGTTTCCTTTCCTCAGTGAAGTGGGCAGCTGGGAGGAGGTGCGCTTATTCTCCATGGACTTTAGTGTCCCAGAACTTTTTGGAGTTTGTGTTGCAGGAAGCAAATTTCTGCTTGAAAAAAGCTAGCCTTGGCTTTTCTAACTGCCTGTGTATATTGGTTTTTAACTTGAAAAGTTGCATATCACGGGGGCTGTTCGATGCTAATGCAGAACGCCACAGGATGTTTTCGTGTTGGTTAAGGGCAGTCAGGTCTGGAGAGAACCAAGGGCTATATCTGTTCCTGGTTCTAAATGTCTTGAATGGGGCATGCTTATTTAAGATGGTGAGGAAGGAATAAAAAATAAAAAAAAATAACCAGGCATCCTCTACTGACTGGATGAGGTCAAAATCCTTCCAGGATACCCGGGCCAGGTCGATTAGAATGGCTTGCTCACTGAAATGTTTCAGGGAGCGTTTGACACTGATGAGTGGAGGTCGTTTGACGGCTGACCCATTACGGATGCTAGCAATGAGGCAGTGAACACTGAGATCTTGGTTGAAAACAGCAGAGGTGTATTTGGAGGGCAAGTTGGTTAGGATGATATCTATGAGGGTGCCGTGTTTACGGATTTGGGGTGGTAACTGGTAGGTTCATTGATAATTTATGCGAGATTGAGGATATCAAGCTTAGATTGTAGGATGGCTGGGGTGTTAAGCATGTCCCAGTTTGGTCACCTAGCAGCACGAGCTCTGAAGATAGATGGGGGGCAATCAGTTCACATATGGTGTCCAGAGCACAGCTGGGGGCAGAGGGTGGTCTATAGCAGGCTGTTAGTGTCTTAACGACCGTTCCACAGGTTCATGTTCATTAATTGTTTATGGTTCATTGAACAAGCATGGGAAACAGTGTTTAAACCCTTTAGTGTCACGTCTGCTCCCGCTGGCGCTTGAGGGCACCAGGCTGCCCTGCATCACGCACTCCTGCCATTTGTTACGCACACCTGCCTTCCCCCGTCACGCGCATCAGTGATTTTGGACTCACCTGGACTCAGTCATCACCTGTTTATTTCCTCCCCTCTTCCTTCCTCCCCTGGTGCCCTCTAGCGTCAGTTCCCTTGCTCTGTTTCCTGCTGCTGCATTAATTGTTTTTTGTCTGTATTACTCGTTTGCTGACGCTGTTTCTGTCTCATTCCATGTCCGTTGTATATTAAATGTTTGACTCCCCGTACCTGCTTCGTCTCTCTAGCGTCATGCATGTGACACTTTACAATGAAGATCTGTGAAGTTATTTGTAATTTTACGAATTATCTTTGAAAGACAGGGTCTTGAAAAAGTGATGTTTCTTTTTTTGCTGAGTTTTTATATTTAAATTATTATTTTTTTAATTATCCCAGCCTCTGTCCCCGCAGGAGGCCTTTTGCCTTTTGGTAGGCCGTCATTGTAAATAAGAATTTGTTCTTAACTGACTTGCCTAGTTAAATAAAGGTTAAATAAAATAAAAATATATATTTTTTTTAGAGTAGGGCTGTAAATGTGGAAAAAGTCAAGGGATCTGATTTACTTTCCAAAGTCACTGTATGCTTTGTAAAACAAACATGTCTCACTGGCATGTAGAATAAGGAATCACGTTTGACAACGTTTGGCATCTGGACATGGCACAGGTGTTGACCTTGTGGCTCTGTGTAGTCACAGCTTCTCTGTGTGTCTGTGAGAAAAAAGACTCTCGGTCCATGTGTTGAATAATACATGGTAACACCACTGTAATGTTTTACCTGCACCCAGTCAATTATTGATCACACCACAACGGGGGGAACACAGGAAGGGGAGGGACCCTGACCTGCAAAGCAGGAAGTGAAATATAATTCTCTGTGCAAACCCTGTGTCACACACAAGTACATACACTATGGCCCAGTTTCCTGGAATTAGGTTACACCTACTCGTGGAATTAAATGTTCTCCATAAACTGGCATGCAATAATTTGAGTCCTTATTCTGTCGACAGCTGTTATTGATGGCCGATGCTGCAGTAGGAGTAAAAGGCCTAAGTATGTTTTTTTGTGTACTCTGTAACATATGCTCTTAATACCTCTGTTCCTTTTCCCTCTCTACCTCTCCCAGAGGTGACCAGGACAAGTGTGATATCTGGGGGAACACTCCGCTCCACCTGGCCGCCGCCAACGGCCACCACAACTGCCTATCCTTCCTGGTGTCGTTCGGAGCCAACGTGTGGTGCCTGGACAATGACTACCACACGCCCCTCGACATGGCCGCCACCAAGAGCCACATGGACTGTGTCCGGTACCTGGACTCCATCGCCGCCAAGCAGTCGGCCCTCAACCCCAAGGTGAGGTGTCAGGAGAAATGACAACACAGCAAATTCTTTCAGTGTCAAAAATAACTAAATAACACAGAAAGTGTTGAGTCTATGGATCCATATAGACAACGAACAGTGTTAAATTAACACACTGCTTAGTGTAAAGCCTTATTCAAATATTTCCCAGAGTGCGTTGCCTTCCAAGTAAATTGTAGCATTACCACCCATGACTGTATTTGTTTGTGACAGAGACATCGTTGTTGCATTCATCCATTCTCGGTACTGTGGACTTCGCCAAGTGAGATCCTAAAATAAATAAATAAATATATATATATATATACATACATGCATACATACATACATACATACAGTACCAGTCAAAAGTTTGGACACCTACGCATTCAAGGGTTTATCTTTATTATTATATTATTATTAATAATATTATTTATTATTACGTCTACATTATAGAATAATAGTGAAGATGTCAAAACTATGAAACAACACATATGGAATCATGTAGTAACCCAAAAAAGTGTTAAACATATCAAAATATATTTAACATTTTTGATTCTTCAAAGTAGCCACCCTTTGCCTTGATGACAGCTTTGCACACTCTTGGCATTCTCACAACCAGCTTCACCTGGGAGGCTTTTCCAACAGTCTTGAAGGAGTTCCCACATATGCTGAGCACTTGTTGGCTGCTTTTCCTTCACTCTGCAGTCCAACTCATCGCCAAACCATCTCAATTGGGTTGAGGTTGGATGATTGTGGAGGCCAGGTCATCTGATGCAGCACTCCATCACTCTCCTTCTTGGTCAAATAGCCCTTACACAGCCTGGATGTGTGTTGGGTCATTGTCCTGTTGAAAAACAAATGATAGTCCCAGTAAGCGCAAACCAGATAGGATGACATATCGCTGCAGAATGCTGTGGTAGCCCTACTGGTTAAGTGTGCCTTGAATTCTAAATAAATCATTGACAGTGTCACCAGAAAAGCACCTCCACACCATCACATCTCCTCCTCCATGCTTCACGGTGGGACTCAGATCAAAGGACAGATATCCACCGGTCTAATGTCCATTGCTCATGTTTCTTGGCCCAAGCAAGTCTCTTCTTATTGGTGTCCTTTAGTAGTGGTTTCTTTGCAGCAATTCGACCATGAATGCCTGATTCACGCAGTCTCTTCTGAACAGTTGATGTTGAGATGTGTCTGTTACTTGAACTCTGAAGCATTTATTTGGGCTGTAATTTCTGGGGCTGGTAACTTTAATTAACTTATTCTCTGCAGCAGAGGTAACTCTGGGTCTTCCTTTCCTGTGGCGGTCCTCATGAGAGCCAGTTTTATCATAGTCCCTAATGGTTTCTGCGACTGCACTTGAAGAAACTTTCAAAGTTCTTGACATTTTCCCCATTGACTGACCTTCATGTCTTAAAGTAATGATGGAATGTCATTTCTCTCTGCTTATTTGAGCTGTTCTTGCCATGATATGGACTTGGTCTTTTACCAAATAGGGCTATCTTCTATATACCACCCCTACATTGTCACAACACAACTGACTGGCTCAAAGACATTAAGAAGGAAAGGAATTCCACAAACGAACTTTAACAAGGCATACTTGTTCATTGAAATGCATTCCAGGTGACTACCTCATGAAGCTGGTGGAGAGAATGCCATAATACCATATGTACAGCATTTCATAAGGCCTTATTATGAGGTCCTAGTTTTACCCTAATAGAGGGGCCTGAAACTCATACACCATCACTTTGAATCAAACCACACTCATCATTATCATATTTCCCAGCATGCTCTATTGCAGGTAGATTTTTAAAAAACGGTTTGGTTCATTATCTCTGTTTGTTCATATACATTGATTAATCTTATGCTACACAAAGATAAATAATACATATTTTTTAACTAATCCAATGTTAGTTAGATTTTTTTTCTCCAGTTTAAATGTTTAGGTAGTCTCATCATAACCCTACCCTTGGTAGTCATTTGGAATGAAGGTTGAAGGTCAATAAAAAATTCTAACTGTTGGACATCCTAACTCTGTTTTATTCCAATAGAAATTACACATCACTTTGCAAACCAACATAATGTGATTTACAGGCAGGGTTGCACATTTTTTGGGGGGCTTTTTCTGGAAACGGAAGCAGGATATCTGATATCTTCACTGCCTCAGCATACGTCACCTTATGCACTACTCTGACTGTGGCCATTTCAGCCTGCATCTCTTGCATCGGACACTTCCGATCCCCAGCAGCATGGGCACCCCTACAGGTAACACACACAACTGTATCCACCAAAACTACACAATTCTCTGTCCTTGTCCTACTACACACTTCCCACATCTAGGAATCTCCCTCCTACACACTGCTTCTATCCCCAAGCCATAAGACTCCTGAACAGCTAATCAAATGGCTACCCAGACTATTTGCATTGCCCCCCCTCTCTCTTTTTACGCTGCTGCTTCTCTGTTTATTATCTATGCATAGTCACTTTAACTCTACCTACATGTACATATTACCTCAACTATCCTGTGCCCCCGCACATTGACTCTGTACTGGTACCCCCTGTATATAGCCTTGCTACTGTTATTTTACTGCTGCTCTTTAATTATTTTTTATTTTTTATTTATCTATTTTTTACTTAACCAACAATGCAGTTTTAAGAAAAATAAGTGTTAAGGTCTTATAAGTAAGCATTTCACTATAAGGTTGTATTCGGCACATGTGACTAATACAATTTGATTTGATGCAACATCACCATGAACGCTGCACGTGAAACAACGCAGTAGATTTCGCACAAAAGCTCTAACAGGATAACCGATATATCCTAACATGACTTTGTAGGGTGGAGATTCTGACTCAAAAGGAATGACAGTGACTCCTCTGTTTCACCACCAAGTCTGTGACACACCAAACGGCGGGCGCCACAAACATCAGGAATCCTCAACTTCAATTGCGCCATCTCCACACTTAACGCTACCCCAAACATCACTATTTTCAATGGTGCCCTGTTCCTAAGAGCAAAGCAAGAAACAAATCTTGACCTAAGTCGTGCGACATGGAGCGCTGGCTCCCTCTGATAAAAAAATCACAAACAAATATCACAAGTCCACTACAGGTTAGCTTCACTGATTCAACTTTACCCAACTCCTTTCTCACCCACCCTGAAACCACAAATGGATCCGCCAAAAGGCAAGGGTCCACTTTCTCCAAAAAAATCACTCCTACTGGACCAGATGCTTCATTAATTATCATGTCCAAACTCGCCGGTCCTCACTCTCGTCAGGTTCCATCTCTGAGCTACTGGAGCGCGTAACTCTCTTTTTGCACTTGACGCCAACCTTCCTCACCACACCGCTTCCCTCTACACTCAGCTCCTTCTCGGCGGTCATCACTGTACCTGCCACCGCATTTCATTCAAACTCACTCTTGTCACGTTCAATTTCCTTCTGTAGCTCTTCCAAAAGTTCTGTGTTATTCTCCATTCCATATTCACTCTCAACATATTCCACTTCTCTCCTTTTTTTCATGTCCGCCATCCTCATTCATCAGATCTTCCAGAAGGCTTATGCAATCCCCCAATCCCCCACTCTATATGAGTGGCCGTTAGGTAGTCGTTACTACGCTAGCAAGCGGGAGACACGGCATACATAAAGATAGCATGCTGGCGCTAGCAGAAGTGTCTTCACCGACGTCCGGCGAAGGCCGGTTGAGGGCACAACGGACGGAATTAGGTCGGCAGACCAGTCGTAATGGATCAGCGGGACTCCGTGTAGACAAAGGGTCCAGGCCAATTGGCAAAAGGATATTGTAGCTGGAGTAATTTCGTTTGCAAGCCGAGAGATGCGCTTGGCTCGAGACTAACTGGTGCTTGCTTTGGGACAAGGATGTTAGCCACTCGGTAGCAGCTAGCTAGCTGCGATGAGCCGATGCAAAGGTCCAGAGCTTACGTCAGGAATCCGTTGATGTAGTGGCTTCCAGTCATGTTAGTGATGAGTCCGGGAGGCATCAGCTGTGTACCCGAGTGACCATAGGGTCCACTGAGCAGGCCGGGAGATGGGCCTGGCTCAAGGCTAGTTTTGGGGCTGGGCCACTTGGTAGCAGCTAGCTAGCTGTGATGATATTGAGTAATGGTCCGGAGCTACGGCAGGAATCCGGTGATGTAGTGGAGAAAAGCAGTCCGGTATGCTCAGGGTTCACATCGCGCTGTGCAGACTGGCGGATATTCTGAGCTAAAGGTAAAGGCCGCTAGCAGGGGCTAACAATGACTAAATAGCTAGTAGCTAATTAGCTGGTTAGCATCTGATGGCTAGCTTCCGATGGAGGTTATAGCTATAAGGTCTATAAATAGCAGATCCATATCACATTGGGTGAGGCGGGTTGCCGGAAGGTATGTTTCATTTAAAAATGGAAAAAGAGATTTAAAAAATATAAAAAACAGACAAAAAAAACTAAATTTACACGGGACAATGACAAACACGTCTGCACTGCTACGCCATCTTGGTTTCCCATATATAGACATAATACAGTTGAAGTCGGAAGTTTACATACACTTAGGTTGGAGTCATTAAAACTCGTTTTTCAACCACTTCACAAATTCCTTGTTAACAAACTATAGTTTTGGCAAGTCGGTTAGGACATCTACTTTGGTGCAGAAAGTGTAAATCAATCCCAGAACAACAGCAAAGGACCTTGTGAAGATGCTGGAGGAAACGGGTACAAAAGTATTTATATTCACAGTAAAACGAGTCCAATATTGACATAACCTGAAAGGCCATTCAGCAAGGAAGAAGCCACAGCTCCAAAACCGCCATTAAAAAGCCAGACTACGGTTTGCACCTGCACATGGGGACAAAGATTGTACTTTTTGGAGAAATGTCCTCTGGTCTGATGAAACAAAAATAGAACTGTTCGGCCATAATGACCATTGTTATGTTTGGATGAAAAAGGGGGAGGCTTGCAAGCCGAAGAACACCATCCCAACCGTGAAGCACGGGGGTGGCAGCCTCATGCTGTGTGGGTGCTTTGCTGCAGGAGGGACTGGTGCACTTCACAAAATAGATGGCATCATGAGGGAGGAGAATTATGTGGATATATTGAAGCAACATCTCAAGACATCAGTCAGGAAGTCAAAGCTTGGTCACAAATGGGTCTTCCAAATGGACAATGACCCCAAGCATACTTCCAGAGTTGTGGCAAAATGGCTTAAGGACAGCAAAGTCAAGGTATTGGAGTGGCCATCACAAAGCCCTGACCTCAATCCTATTGAACATTTGTGGGCAGAACCTAAAAAGCGTGTGCGAGCAAGGAGGCCTTCAAACCTGACTCAGTTACACCAGCTCTGTCAGGAGGAATGGGCCAAAATTAACCCAACTTATTGTGGGAAGCTTGTGGAAGGCTACCCAAAACATTTGACCCAAGTTAAACAACTTAAAGGCAATGCTACCAAATACTAATTGAGTGTTTGTATATTCCCACTGGGAATGTGATGAAAGCTGAAACAAATCATTCTCTCTACTATTATTATTATTATTTCACATTCTTAAAATAAAGTGGTGATCCTAACTGACCTAAAACAGGGAATTTGTACTAGGATTAAGTGTCAGGAATTGTGAAAAACTGAGTTTAAACGTATTTGGCTAAGGTGTATGTCATTCCCTTCCTATTACACACTTTGTTTTATAGACTAAGCTTTGAGACTACCTAAACCATATAAACTGGAACAACTTTCAGTAACGGGTAAAATAAGTCCACGTAACATATTGGATTAGTTTAGATTCTTTTTTGGGTAATTTATATTTGAGTAGCATACGATCAATTAATTAATTAATTAACCAATCAATCAATCAATGTACATGCACAAACATAGACATTCAAAAAACAATTCTAAAAATATACCTGCAATAGAGAATGCTGGGAAATATGATAGCGAAGGGTGTGGTTTTTGTTGAAAGTGATGCGTATGAGTTTCATTCCCCTGTATTAGGAAAAAATTTCGTCCTCAAAATAAGTCCTTATTTGTGGTATTGTGTTATAAAATGTTTAAAAAATCACATTAACATATCAGCTTAGGATCTAGAAGTCCATAGAACTAAAGGTAGATGAATGCAACATTCATGTCTCTGTCACTAACAAATACAGTCATGGGTGGTAACTTTACAATTTACTTGAAAGGCAATGCACTCTGGGAAGTATTTGAATAAGGCTTTACACTAAGCAGTGTTAAACACTCTTACAGGGTCTATATGGGTCCACAGACTCAACACTTTCAGTGTTGATTTAACATGGTTCATTTTGTTTATTTTTAACACTGGAGAATTAGCTGTGAAGGAACATATGCAGGAAGAGTCCTATTCCATCTTTATTGAGACTACTAAATGCACATTTTGAATCAGTAGGTTGTTTGCCTGTATGCAAACTGCTATGGTGGTATTTGTGGAATTTTAAATTGTGAATAAATATATCTACCTTTCCTATAAGCTGGTGAGCAAGCTGAAAGACAGAGCATTCCGCATGGCGGAGAGGAGGATAAAGGACTGTGTGAAGATGCAGCAGAAACACCACCAGCGGATGGAGAGGAAGTTCCTGAAGGAGAGTGTAGCGTCGGATAACTCCGATGCCATGAGCTTCACTAGTTATAACAGCAGCAGCACGCTAAACCGCAAACTTCCTCAGTTCAACACTCTCACTTCCAATATGCCATACTCACAGGTCAAAAGCATTTCTTCCCTGCTACTTCACTGTCAATTTCTCATTAATGCATTTCCTATTATTTTGATAGTCAACGGCAGTTTGAGTAAATCATTTGATATTGTTTTTCATTCCTGAGTAAGCTCAGGAAATGTCAGCATTATGTCTAGCTTTACATTTTGTAAATTATCTGTGTTAATGTCCTCTTCTGAGTCCACGTTTGATCTGTGCAATCCTCTCTCTCTATAGGCCACTCTTCACTCCACAGCCAAGGGTAGGACCAAGATTCAGAAGAAGCTAGAGAAGAAGAAACAGGTGGACGGCACCTTCAAGATCTACGAGGATGGGAGGAAGAGTGTACGCTCGCTGTCTGGCCTTCAGCTTGGCCAGGACGTCATGTTCCTCAAGCAGGTAAAATAAGTAGCTAGGTAGAGACGCAACACCCAAAACAGTTGGTGAGGTTCTGACTAACGGAAAATACAATTTAGAAAAATGAACACTCTATACTCCCAAATATTAAATGGAGAACCCATTACATTTCCCACAGGCTTAGTGCGGAAACCTGGGTTCGCTCCATTAAAATGGGTTTCTATTCATTGATGTTCCTTCAACAGGGCACCTATGCCAACTCCAAGGACCGCTCGCGTCTCAACATCCGGGACATGTTCCCTCACCACGGCAACAACCACGATCACCATGACGATGACCATGACGATTATGACGACGACCGTGCGGACACCATCTCCCACATCTCCCGTGCCATAAGCGACCCGGGCCTTCACGAGGCAGCCTACTCTGAGATCAGCGCCGACTCAGGCCGCGACTCTTTGTTCACCCGGCCAGGTCTCGGAACCATGGTGTTCCGACGGAACTACGTATCCGGCGGTCTCTTCGGCATCGGAGCCCGGGACAAGGGTTCTGTGGCTGGCAGTGAACCCGTAGGCCGGGCCCCTAACGTTCGTCTCCGTGGCCACCTCCAACGTCGCCAACCCAGCCTGGACGATGCAATAGAGATAGACAGCATCGGCAGTGCCCTGAGCCTCCAGGAGAGGCACCTACAGGAGCTGCCCTGGGAGGAGGCTGATTTGGGCCTGGATGAGGAGCTGGAGCCTGAGAACGGACCACTGGAGACCTTCCTGGCCTCCCAGAGCCTGGGGGATTTCATGCCCATCTTCAGGAAGGAGAAAATCGACCTGGAGGCCCTACTGCTCTGCTCGGACCAGGACCTGACCTCCATACACATCCCCCTGGGACCCAGGAAGAAGCTACTAGAGGCCTGTAAGAGACGGTTGGACACCCTGGAGGAACCAGAGGGCATCGAGGACACTGATCTCTGAAGGTCAGTATTACTTTATGAATTCTATGACAGGCAAAGCAACTTACTTTGATAGCCTACATGCCTCAAACAATAGAGGGAATCAAGAACACTGAGCTTTGAGGGTCTGTACAGTAGATTCTTTAAAGGCCAAATGCCTTTTTTTATTTTAATATAAAATAATTTCTGGTTAAAAATTAAGTACCTTACTGTGATTGTTTTCAATCAAAATGGTCAAAAAGAAAACGAATAGCTTCTTAGCAAGAGAAATTTCTCAAGCAAGAATTTTGTTGGGACTGTCTGGGAGTGGGGAGAGGAAGTCTGAAAACTAGCTAATTGGCAGAGAGGTTTAGAACTCTCTTTCTTTTTGGTCTATTAGCGATGCCACCAGGCAGGCCTAAACTACATCCCACCAAAACAGGCTGACATTTCAAACAGCTCTTAAGGCGTCCGCATGCTTCCCAGCCGAAACCGTTCATGCATATATTATGACAACATTTTGTGACGTTTTTGTTGGTTTTGGTCTTCGGCAAGGTTTTTTTTGTCTGTTCGTGCACACAAAACATTTTCTCAAGGCAAGCTGAAGTTTTGTAGTCTACACCCCTTCGTCCGGATTGGTCAACAGTAGGGATTCTTCAATTAAGTGTTTGTTGTCATTCAATGAGAGACGACTCATTTTCCTGCACATTTTTTCACTTGCAGTATACTCAAACGTCTTAGTTAGATGTAAAATTTAAAAGATCTCTGCAAAAATGTAAAAATTAATAACAGATTTCTTGAGTTATCTTAGATTTATTCTGACTATTTTGAGGAAGTGTATACTGGTTATGGCATGTCAAGATGGACAAATAGTACTATTATTGCAATTTTCTTGTTTTTCAAGAAAAGGTATTTTAACTTCGCCTAGCCGAGTTCTGTGAGGAGCAAACCAAACCTAGTATGCGGACACCTTTACACTAAAATGTTCACAATTTCACAGTATTATTCCACAGTGTGGAAATAAAAAAATATATATATATTATAGGCCACTTAGCAGACACTACAGACTGACAGTACAGTAAGTGAATTTATTTGTATCTATTTTTTACTCTGAGAGAGTACTAGCAGACTTCCTACCTATGTGTGTGTGTGGATGTAGATGATGTAAATAAATGGGGCCATCTAGTGGAGAGCAGTAAAACTACACCACAGAATGGCAAAATTACATAATTTAGGACAGCTCAAATCAAATTTTGTCACATGCGCCGAATACAACAGGTAGACCTTACTGTGAAATGCTTACTTACTATTGAAATAGGCATAAGCTATTATAGTAGATTTCTAGATGGTACATTGAATATATAATACTGTACATGTTTTCTTTTGTTTCAGTCACAGAGCAAAGATAATTTACTGTCGTTCAAGATGACACTGGAGGCCTAGACTTGGCAGTGAATGTGGTCCTGCTCTGTCTTGATCAGTTCTAGTTATGAGATGGTGTTATGATCCACAGAGCCTGGCTCTAATGCCTCTATATCCAGGGACGTTGCTCCCTGCCTGGGGACACAGAGAAGATTACACTGGGTCTGGTAGAGTCCCCAGTGTCCTGGTGCCGTGCATGAGAGGACATCTTCAGTTACACGGCCATATGGTCTGGTAGGGCCACGGGTGCCATGGGACTGTGCCCACACACATGCTAACACTGGCACACAACCTTGTAATTAGTAATTATTCTCTCCACTCACCGATGCACTCACACGTTACCATATGTAATGGTGTATTCCATTTGCAAGTGAGCATTTCATAATGTTTTTGTCTGTATATTTGTGCAAACGTGTAATGTTATTTATTATTTATAGAAAATGTTTCATTTATGGTTTATTACAGACATTATTGTACAGTTTTGTTACTGTACTGTGTATAATAGTGGTACTACAGTTAGCTAAGATGCTAGGCTGCCCATGTCCAGACTACAATGTCTTAAAAGGCACCCTATTCCCAACACATTGCACTACTTTTGACCAGATCCCTATGGACCCTGGTCAAAAGTAGTGCACTATGTAGGGAATAGGGTGCCATTTTGGACATATCCACATTTCTGTTTTTAAGGACAGTTTGTGTTTTAATGAAGATACTGGAACATGGTTCCGTGAGGTTATCCGTCAGTCAGTCTGTCTGTCTTCATCCCAAAAGGCACCCTATCCCTTATGTAGTGCACTTATTTTGACCAGTACCCTTAGTGTTCCCTATGCACTATATAGGGAACAGGGTGCCATTTGGAATGCACTCTGTCTGTGCTAAGGTAACTGTTATCTGGGGTTTGCTGAGGGCCTCCAGCCCCGGGGTATAGTGTTTCACAAGAGGTCTGCCTGTGGACTGGTGTGTATGACTGTGCATGAATGTGTTTGTATGTAACTTCAATGATTATGTATGAATTATGTCATGTTTGGATGTACTCTCACACATAACAGTTATAATAAAACCTTTATTACAATTAATGAAAGTTACTTTTTTGACACTGGTTGTTAATATCTTGGTAATTGCAACTACAACTGCAACGATGGTTCAGCTGGATAGGTCTTCCCTGCTGTTTCTGTCACTAGTGTTACATTGTGATAACATGACTGACAGCTCCTGTTAGGAATTGAACAACACAGAGTTGATGTAGACTAGAGGGACGATTTGAAAGTCTGTCTGATAGCCTATTGCTCCTATGTCTCCTGGGTCCTGTATGTATAGTCGTGGCCAAAAGTTTTGAGAATGACACAAATATTAATTTTCACAAAGTCTGCTGCCTCAGTTTGTATGATAGCAATTTGCATATACTCCAGAATGTTATGAAGAGTGATCAGATGAACTGCAATTAATTGCAAAGTCCCTCTTTGCCATGCAAATGAACTGAATCCCCCAAAAACATTTCCATTGTATTTCAGCCCTGCCATAAAAGGACCAGCTGACATCATGTCAGTGATTCTCTCGTTAACACAGGTGAGTGTTGACGAGGACAAGGCTGGAGATCACTCTGTCATGCTGATTGAGTTCGAATAACAGACTGGAAGCTTCAAAAGGAGGGTGGTGCTTGGAATCATTGTTCTTCCTCTGTCAACCATGGTTACCTGCAAAGAACCACGTGCCATTATCATTGCTTTGCACAAAAAGGGCTTCACAGGCTAGGATATTGCTGCCAGTAAGATTGCACCTAAATCAACCACATGGTTGTTGTGAAGAAGGCTTCAGGGCTCCCAAGAAAGTCCAGCAAGCGCCAGGACCGTCTCCTAAAGTTGATTCAGCTGCGGGATCGGGGCACCACCAGTACAGAGCTTGCTCAGAAATGGCAGCAGGCAGGTGTGAGTGCATCTGCACACACAGTGAGGCGAAGACTTTTGGAGGATGGCCTGGTGTCAAGAAGGGCAGCAAAGAGGCCACTTCTCTCCAGGAAAAACATCAGGGACAGACTGATATTCTGCAAAAGGTACAGGGATTGGACTGGGTTAAAGTCATTTTCTCTGAATCCCCTTTCCGATTGTTTGGGGCATCCGGAAAAAAGCTTGTCCAGAGAAGACAAGGTGAGCGCTACCATCAATCCTGTGTCATGCCAACAGTAAAGCATCCTAAGACCATTCATGTGTGGGGTTGCTTCTCAGCCAAGGGAGTGGGCTCCCTCACAATTTTGCCTAAGAACACAGCCATGAATAAAGAATAGGACCAACACATCCTCCGAGAGCAACTTCTCCCAGCCATCCAGGAACAGTTTGGTGACGAACAATGCCTTTTCCAGCATGATGGAGCACCTTGCCATAAGGCAAAAGTGATAACTAAGTGGCTCGGGGAACAAAACATCGATATTTTGGGTCCATGGCCAGGAAACTCTCCAGAACTTAATCCCATTGAGAACTTGTGGTCAATCCTCAAGAGGCGGGTGGACAAACTCCAAGCATTGGTTATGCAAGAATGGGCTGCCATCAGTCAGGATGTGGCCCAGAAGTTAATTGACAGCATGCCAGGGCGGATTGCAGAGGTCTTGAAAAAGAAGGGTCAACACTGCAAATATTGACTCTTTGCATCACCAATTGTCAATAAAAGCCTTTGACACTTATGAAATGCTTGTAATTATACTTCAGTGTTCCATAGTAACATCTGACAAAAAATATCTAAAGACACTGAAGCAGCAAACGTTGTGGAAATTAATATTTCTGTCATTCTCAAAACTTTTGGCTATGACTGTAGTCTAGAGGGATGACGTAAGGTCTGTCTGATAGCCTAGTGCTCCCGAGTGGTGCAGCGGTCTAAGACACTGCATCTCAGTGCTTGAGGTGTCACTACAGACACCTTGGTTCGAATCTAAGCTGTATCACAACTGGCCGTGATTGGGAGTCCCATAGGGCGGCGCACAATTGGCCCAGCGTCATTTGGGTTTGGCTGGTGTAGGCTGTCATTGTAAATAAGAATTTGTTCTTAGCTGACTTGCCTAGTTAAATAAATAAAAATGTCCCCTGGGTTGTGTATGTAGACTAGAGACACGAATGAAGGTCTGTCTGATAGCCTAGTGCTATGTCCCTTGGGTCATGTTTTATTAGAGTGAAAACATTTTGAAATGGGGAGGTAATACCTGTCCAATTAGAAAACCGATATTTTAGTTTTCTGTTGCAAAAAGTTTTGCTGGTGTGCCCAACTGTACACAACCCTGCAACACAGCTGAACAGTTGTAGTGGTAGTCCAGTCCACTCAGGATACCTCCAGTCCTCCTATTTTTGCCTACCTCATTAAGAGCACTGTAGCCAACATGGCACCTGGCCCGCCCAAAACTCTGGCCAACAGCCCATTAAAACGGTCTGTCTGTCTTATTGAACTTAAGGAATACCTGGGATAGGATAAAGTAATCCTTCTACCCCCCCCCCCCCCCCCCCCCCCCCCCCCGAAAGATTTAGATACACTATTGTAAAGTGGCTGTTCCACTGGATATCTTAAGGTGAATGCACCAATTTGTAAGTTGCTCTGGATAAAGAGCGTCTGCTAAATGACTTAAATGTAAATGTAAATGTAAACCTACTCCCCTAGCAACAAGAAATAACTGACACAGTCAGTACTAAGCCGAGGCTGCTAATCCTCTCCTGCCTTAGCCCCCCTTTCCCTGCACTCCTCCTCCTTTCCCCCACTCCTCCTTTCCCAGGACCTCTGCCAAGGTTACAACAGCGATGGGAGAAGGGAGGGGAAGAAGGACAGCAGGGGAGGGACATGCAGTATGCATGAGAGGCTCTGTTGAGGAGAGAGAGACAGATCAGCAGAATTGCTTCTCCAGCTGAGCAACTGGATAAAACTGCCAATAAAACTTTGCACCCTGCCATGCTAACATCAGTCCGGACCCTTTGTGTTCAGGGTACAATGTGCAGGCTGATTTCCTCAGAGTCTGGACGCTGCCTATGAGTCTGTCCGTACAGCCGCTGGACACACCGAGCAGTCGCTTTTACTTTAGTTTGTTGTCGGTCAGGAGGGAAGCACAAAAGGAGTTAGCATGCAGAATGTACCAGAGGAGTGGAGGGAAGAACAGAGCGTGGGAGGAGGAGGAGACAAAGATGTTAAACCGTGGGAGGGTAGAGAGGCCTTGTTCCAAAGGAACACCGGTAACTCCAAACAGGACATGTCCACAGGGGAAGAGAAGGAGAATGGAGAGATGATGAACGGAGGGGGAAAGGGGATGGAGGGGACAGATAAAGAGTCGCTGATGATGGAGCTGACCCATCTGGTTCAGAAGACAGTGAAGGAGAGTAGCTGGTGGGAGCGGAGAGGCATCGACATCACTATCCTTGCCCTCGCCTTTCTCCTGCTACCCCCAGGTAATCTATACAGCCGTCTTACACACTTCATACACCCATATCACACACTTCATAAACCCGCCTCACACACTTCATACACCTGTCTCACACACCCATCTCACACACTTCATAAACCTGTCTCACACACTACATATACCCGTCTCACACACTTTATACACCCGTCTCACACACTTCATATACCCGTCTCACACACTTCATACACATGTTTCACACACCTTATAGTCCTTATCAAGGCCAACATATGGTATGCTATTACATGTTTATATAGTGTAGGTTTACCACATTCAGTTCATCCTATCTCCAGGTAGGACATCTACCTGCACACCACAATACATACACCTGTCTCACACTTTATAGTGGTCCACTGTAGCTCAGATGGTAGAGCATGGCGCTGGCAACGCCAGGATCATGGGTTTCGATTGCCACTGAGGCCGCCCATTTGAAAAATATATGCATGACTAAGTCGTTTTCGATAAAAGTGTCTGCTAAATGGCATAATAGTATTATATTATGTTATTTTAAAGGTAGGTAATCATACAGTATATATGTTATTATATGTTTATAAAGTGAGGTTTTAACACATTCAGTTCACCCTACCCCCAGGTAAGACACCTGTCTGACAATGGGAGAATTGGTTGAAATGAAGTATTTTCAACCAGTTTTTTTCACTGGTATTAGCCTGGTTAAACCAGTTTTTGTCACTGGGTATTAGCCTGGTTAAACCAGTTTTCTCACTGGGTATTAGCCTGGTTAAACCAGTTTTTCTCACTGGTATTAGCCTGGTTAAACCAGTTTTTCTCACTGGGTATTAGACGGGTTAAACCAGTTTTTCTCACTGGGTATTAGCCGGGTTAAACCAGTTTTTCTCACTGGGTATTAGCCGGGTTAAACCAGTTTTTCTCACTGGGTATTAGCCTGGTTAAACCAGTTTTTCTCACTTGGTATTAGCCTGGTTAAACCAGTTTTTCTCACTGGGTATTAGCCGGGTTAAACCAGTTTTTCTCACTGGGTATTAGCCGGGTTAAACCAGTTTTTCTCACTGGGTATTAGCCTGGTTAAACCAGTTTTTCTCACTGGGTATTAGCCTGGTTAAACCAGTTTTTCTCACTGGGTATTAGCCTGGTTAAACCAGTTTTTCTCACTGGGTATTAGCCTGGTTAAACCAGTTTTTCTCACTGGGTATTAGCCGGGTTAAACCAGTTTTTCTCACTGGGTATTAGCCGGGTTAAACCAGTTTTTCTCACTGGGTATTAGCCTGGTTAAACCAGTTTTTCTCACTGGGTATTAGCCGGGTTAAACCCGATTGAACGATGGGATCAATAATGAGAGCAGGATTCAGTTTGATTTAGTCAGGCTAAAGTCTTTATAAAAGGTAAGAAAGATTTGTTCTAAATACACAGGATATTATGTTATTAATCCATTGTGCCAATATTAGATCTTGAGCACTAACCTGGAACTTGATGTTGAGACAGGGACAGGGACAGAGTAGAAATATACATGTTCTAATGTATAAGTAGACCAGTACATGGCCTCAATTAAATACTGATTTCAACAAGGCTGCACACACCGCACACATGCTTGATGTCTGATACTCCCTTGTCCTATCTGGGTCTGTGACCTCTTTCTAGGTCAGTGTGACTGGTATGTCACCAGAGGCTATGCTTAATTTGACAGCTTGATAACACACCCATCTAGGTTCATTGTTTGATTATCTTTGGAAATCAAAGTCTTTAGGTTCTAAATGCTGTTATATTTCCAATTAGAAAATGGCTTTACCTATTTCAGATTTTTTATTTAACCTTTATTCATCCAGGAAGTCCCATTGAGGTCAGACTACCTATTTAACAATGGAGACCTGGACAAGAGGGCAGCTCAATAAAAACACGTAGCTCAAAACACAAAGATCAGCCAGTAAAGGGCCACATTTCTGTTTCTGCTATTTACAATGGCACGTAGCATTTTAGTAGCACTCTTCTCTGTGCTACTAATTCTCTGTCAACACTGGACAGTCCAATACTGCCCTGGGGGTGTATTACTGCCAACATGGTGTATTACTGACCTTGTGACTTATCGCCTCCCAATGATGCTCTTTGAAATAGGAGGTGGGGAAAAGTGGAACATTAGCACAAGACAGATTTCGCTGTGTTAGGAATAGATTGGCAATATCACCAAACCAAAGATTCCCCCGCTCCAAGAGAGGCATAGTCCAGGTGAAGCCCATTGAGGTCACATGCATTTGTCATGTATTCCAGAGTGCATGCATGAAGCTACTGCAAATACATAGTTGTATCATTTTAGTGTAAGTCACTTTGTAGTCTTCTAGGTCCATTATTTAGATATTGGTCCTAGTTCTTTCTCATGTTGGCATGACAACTTTGCAGGAGCAACCTATACCTGTGATGATAACCTGTACCCCTCCCTCACAACATGTACCCCCTCCCATCCCAACACCTACCCTCCTTCATCTGAGCATCTCCTTTCAGTGATGTAACCCACACCTTGGTACTGCAGTAGGGAAGCGGCCTGGCTCCCCTGGTGTTCCGGGGAGGGAGGGAGGTCATCCAACACTGTGAACACAGGCATACCAGCTCTCACAGTCTCACGTCAGAATTAGATGTTCATCCATGTTCCTCCAAGGTCAAATTTCAAATTTGTTCCAAATGTCAAATTTGAAAGTGTTTAAGGTTAAGTTTAACTCCACATTTTTAAGGTTAGGGTTGGGTTCTGGTGTTAACTACAAATTCTTAGACATTTACAGTAGAGTGCATACATTTTACAGTAGAGTGCATACATTTTAAATACGGGTCCCCCATGGGAATCGAACCCACAATCCTGGCGTTGCAAGCGCCATGCTCTACCAACTGAGCTACATAAGGGCCTATGTATTAACTTCAAATGGTTAAGGAAAGAGTAAAGATTTGGGATAGAAACTTTATATCACTGGATTTGAACTTGCAACCTTTGGAATGATTGGCAGATGTTAATGCCCATCTGCCATTCTCATCCACAACTCCTTAGCGAATCCGAAACCAACTTGAAGAGGACATTGCTCACTGTTGCCCCTAGTGGCCAGTTTCCATGTTATCTCCATGTTATCTCCTCAGACATGGATGGACGTCACATACGGATTTGTATCATGGGTGACCTGGCTGCATAAAACATCCCCTCCCTAGACCGACTTGTGTTAACATACAAACACAGGAAGGGGAGTGAGAAAGCCACTGTACTAAAAAATGAAGGATTATGACTGTAAATTAATCCGATTTTTTTTATTTTCATTTTTTTTTATTTCACCTTTATTTAACCAGGTAGGCTAGTTGAGAACAAGTTGTCATTTACAACTGCGACCTGGCCAAGATAAAGCAAAGCAGTGCGACACAAACAACAACACAGAGTTACACATGGAATAAACAAACATGCAATCAACAATACAATAGAAAAGGTCTATATATACAGTGTGTGCAAATGAGGTAGGGTAAGGGAGGTAAGGCAATAAATAGGCCATAGTGGTGAAATAATTACCATATAGCAATTAAACACTGGAGTGATAGATGTGCAGAAGATGAGTGTGCAAGTAGAGATACTGGGGTGCAAAGGAGCAAAATAAATAAAATAAATAACAGTATGGGGTATGAGGTAGTTGGATGGGCTATTTACAGATGGGCTATGTACAGGTGCAGTGATCTGTGAGCTGCTCTGACAGCTGGTGCTTAAAGTTAGTGAGGGAAATATGAATCTTCAGCTTCAGTGATTTTTGCAGTTCGTTCCAATCATTGGCAGCAGAGAACTGGAAGGAAAGGCGGCCAAAGGAGGAATTGGCTTTGGGGGTGACCAGTGAGATATACCTGCTGCAGCGAGTGCTACGGGTGGGTGCTGCTATGGTGACCAGTGAGCTGAGATAAGGTGGGGCTTTACCTAGCAAAGATTTATAGATGACCTTGAACCAGTGGGTTTGGCGACGAATATGAAGCGAGGGCCAGCCAACGAGAGGATACAGGTCGCAGTGGTCGGTAGTATATGGGGTTTTGGTGACAAAACGGATGGCACTGTGATAGACTACATCCAATTTGCTGACTAGAGTGTTGGAGGCTATTTTGTAAATGACATCGCCAAAGTCGAGGATCGGTAGGATAGTCAGTTTCACGAGGGTATGTTTGGCAGCATGAGTGAAGGATGCTTTGTTGCAAAATAGGAAGCTGATTCTAGATTTAATTTTGGATTGGAGATGCTTAATGTGAGTCTGGAAGGACAGTTTAATGGACAGACGGGCAGGTGTGGGCAGCAATCAGTTGAAGAGCATGCATTTAGTTTTATTTGCATTTAAGAGCAGTTGGAGGCCACGGGAGGAGTGTTGTATGGCATTGAAGCTCGTCTGGAGGTTAGTTAACACAGTGTCCAAAGAAGGGCCAGAATTATACAAAATGGTGTAGTCAGTATAGAGGTGGATCAGAGAATCACTAGCAGCAAGAGCGAGATCATTGATCTATACAGAGAAAAGAGTCGGCCTGAGAATTGAACCCTGTGGCACCCCCATAGAGACTGCCAGAGGTCCGGACAACAGGCCCTCCGATTTGACACACTGAACTTTGTCTGAGAAGTAGTTGGTGAACCAGGCGAGGCAGTCATTTGAGAAACCAAGGCTGTTGAGTCTGCCAATAAGAATGTGGTGATTGACAGAGTCGAAAGCCTTGACCAGGTCGATGAATACAGCTGCACAGTATTGTCTCTTGTCGATGGCGGTTATGATATCGTTTAGGACCTTGAGCGTGGCTGAGGTGCACTCATGACCAGCTCGGAAACCAGATTGCATAGCGGAGAAGGTACGGTGGGATTCAAAATGGTCGGTGATCTGTTTGTTAACTTGGCTTTCAAAGACCTTAGAAAGGCAGGGTAGGATAGATATAGGTCTGTAGCAGTTTGGGTCTAGAGTGTCTCCCCCTTTGAATAGGAGGATGACCGCGGCAGCTTTCCAATATTTGGGGATCTCAGACGATACGAAAGAGAGGTTGAACAGGCTAGTAATAGTAGTAATATGGGGTTGCAACAATTTCAGTGATCATTTAGAATGAGAGAGTCCAGATTGTCTAGCCCAGCTGATTTGTAGGGGTCCAGATTTTGCAGCTCTTTCAGAACATCAGCTATCTGAATTTGGGTGAAGGAGAAATGGGAGAAGCTTGGGCAAGTTTCTGTGGGGGGTGCAGGGCTGTTGACCGGGGTAGGGGTAGCCAGGTGGAAAGCTAGGCCAGCCGTAGAGAAATGCTTATTGAAATTCTCAATTATCATGGATTTATCGGTGGTGACAGTGTTTCCTAGCCTCAGTCAGTGGGCAGCTGGGCGGAGGTGCTCTTATTCTCCATGGACTTTACAGTGTCCCAAAACTTTTTGGAGTTTGTGCTACAGGATGCAAATTTATGTTTGAAAAAGCTAGCCATTGCTTTCCTAACTGCCTGTGTATATTGGTTCCTAACTTCCCTGAAAAGTTGCAGATGTCAGTCATCTGGCCAAGCAAAGTCCACCACAGGAGAAAGATCAGGAACATCCACATGCTTGACTGCAGAACAGAATGTTCAAGGAACCTGTTCTAGAATGTGCTTCAAATGGCAGGTGTAGAGTAGAGTGTAACATTGTCTATTGTCTATCTTATGCTTATGTAACCTATCCCAGAGCTGTTTGGCAAGACAATGACCATAGGAGTTGGCAAGACCGCACAAACAGATCTGGGACCAGGCTAATGCTAACATATGTATTCTACAAATCTAAGCTACTCTCCATATTGTGGAATATTTGCATTTAGAACAACGTGTAAACTTGCTAACCTTTGTTTGACCCCTATTCCCTCCCCTTGCCCTTATCCCTCTCTCCTCATCTCCTTGTCTCCTCAACCCCATCTCCCTTTCTCTCCTCATCCCCATCTCCCCTTCTCCTTGTCTCCTCAACCCCATCTCCCCCTCTCTCCTCATCCCCATCTCCCCTTCTCCTCATCTCCTTGTCTCCTCAACCCCATCTCCCCTCTCCTTAACCCCATCTCCCCTTTCCCTCTCTCCTACAGCTTTCCTGCTGCTTGGTTCGTCCCAGACCCTGGTGTTTGTCCTGGGCATGGTGCTGATGGGCGTGTCCCATGCTGTCATCACCATCAAGGGGACCCATCTGGCAAGTCACGGATCGCTGAGCGAGTCCCCTATCTGGGCCGATGTCTGGGCTGTGTTTTTCATAGAGGTAAGAGAGAGAGGGAGAGAGAGAGAGGGGATTGTTGAGGGAGGGACAGAGAGAGAGAACTTCCTGTTAGCCAAAGCGTTACATCAATGAATTCAGCCACAGTAGCGAAATCATGCTGGATTTGAAATTTCTCTTGAATTTGGGTTACTTTTGTTCATTGACCCTACATTTTATCCTCTCACCAGACATTATATTGCAGATGAGGGAGGCAGGTAGCCTAGTGTTTAGGAGCACTGGGCCAGAAACAAAATGGTCGCTGGATTGAATACCCTTGACAACCACGTGAAAAATCTGTCAATATTCCCTTGAGTTAGGCACTTAACTCTAATTGCCCCTGTAAATCGCTCTGGATAAGAGTGTCTACTAAAATGTAATAACTGCTGGACTTTGTCCTTAATTTGGCCTGTTTTTTCAAGCTAGTCTTTCAGCTATCAGTCACTCACGTGTCAAGTATCTATGTTCATGACACGCTTGTCTGGATATCGATCCCCATGTCTGTGTCATTCTCTTCCATAGTGCTCTATGAAAATATAAACATGTTTGTCTGCATTTTCTAGTGTTGTTTCATCACACATCTTGATCACAAGTCTGTCTGTCTGTCTGTCTGTCTGTCTGTCTGTCTGTCTGTCTGTCTGTCTGTCTGTCTGTCTGTCTGTCTGTCTGTCTGTCTGTCTGTCTGTCTGTCTGTCTGTCTGTCTGTCTGTCTGTCTGTCTGTCTGTCTGTCTGTCTGTCTGTCTACAGGTCTGTGGGTCATTCGCAGCGAGGGCAGGTGTAACAGGCCACATTAAGATGCACCATGCCCACACCAACGTGATCGGCCTGGGTGACTCCAGCACCTGGAAGATACCGTACCTGCCCCGGGGTGTATACCTGTTCATTGCCCCCCTGGCGGTACCTGTTATCACTCCTCTGGTGGCACTAGGTGAGGCACAGCCAGGGTCTGTGTGCATGTTTTTCCAGGGGTAGTGTCTACCTGTTCACTATCTAAGACACATAATGCTCTGTCTCTGTTATGTTGCTGTTGTTTTGAAACAGGAACATGTTGATACAGTGCTTTCGGAAAGTATTCAGAACCCTTGACGGTTTCCTTTTTTTTTCAGGTTACAGCCTTGTTCTAAAATTGATTACATTGTTTTTTTATCCCATCAATCTACAAACACTACCCTATAATGATAAAGCATTTTTTTTGCTAATTTATATATATAAAAAAACCATAAATGTCACATTTACATAACTATTCAGACCCTTACTCAGTACTTTGTTGAAGCTCCTTTGGCAGCGATTACAGCCTCGAGTCTTATTAGGTATGACGCTACAAGCTTGGCACACCTGTATTTGTGGTTACTCCCATTCTTTTCTGCAGATCCTCTCAAGCTCAGTCAGGTTGGATAGGGAGTGTTGCTGCTCAGCTATTTTCAGGTCTCTCCAGAGATGTTCGTTCGGGTTCAAGTCCAGGCTCTGGCTGGGTCAATCAAGGACATTCATAGACTTGTCCCGAAGCCACTCCTGCGTTGTCTTGGCTGTGTACTTAGGGTCGTTGTCCTGTTGGAAGGTGAACCTTGGCCCAGTCTGAGGTCTTGAGCACTCTGGAGCACATTTTCATCAAGGATCTCTCTGTACTTTGCTCTGCTCATCTTTGCCTCAATCCTGTCTAGTCGCCCAGTCCCTGCCGCTGAAAAACACCCCCAGAGCATGATGCTGCCACCACCATGCTTCACCGTAGAGATGGTGCCAGGTTTCCTCCAGATGTGACGCTTGGCATTCAGGCCAAAGAGTTCAATCTTGGTTTCATCAAACCAGAGAATCTTGTTTCTCATGGTCTGAGAGTCTTTAGTTGCCTTTTGGCAAACTCCAAGCGGGCTGTCATGTGCCTTTTACTGAGGAGTGGCTTCCTTCTGGTCACTTTACCATAAAGGCCTGATTGGTGGAGTGCTGCAGAGATGGTTGTCCTTCTGGAAGGTTCTCCCATCTCCACAGAGGAACTCCTCCCTGACCACCTCCCTGACCAAGGCCCTTCTCCCCAGATTGCTCAGTTTGGCAGGGCGGCCAGCTCAAGGAAGAGTCTTGGTGGTTCCAAACTTCTTCCATTTAAGAATGATGGAGGCCACTGTGTTCTTGGGGACCTTCAATGCTGCAGACGTTTTTGGTACCCTTCCCCAGATCTGTGCCTCGACACAATCCTGTCTCGGAGCTCTACAGACAATTCCTTCGACCTCATGGTTTGGTTTTTGCTCCGACATGCACTGTCAACTGTGGGACCTTATATAGACAGGTTTGTGCCTTTCCAAATCATGTCCAATGAATTAAATTTACCACAGGTGGACTACAATCAAGTTGTTGAAACATCTCAGGGATGATGAATAGAAACAGGATGTACCTGAGTTCAATTCCGAGTCTCATAGCGAAGTGTCTGAATAATTACGTAAATAAGGTCTTCTGTTGTTTTTAATACATTTGCAAAAGTTTCTAAAAACATGTTTTCGCTTTGTCATTATGGAGTATTGTGTGTAGATTGCTGAGGATTTTTTTTATTTAATAATTTTTTGAATAAAGCTGTCACGTAACAAAATGTGGAAAAAGTCACGGGGTCTAAATACTTTCTGAAGGTACTGTATACAGTACCTGTGTTTGCGCTAGCTAATCATGTGTACATGGCTGACAAAATAATGTGGTTGTTGTTCAGATATATGGCACCTTCTAATTTGGATTGATATCTTCACTCCAGGCTGTGATGGTGTGGTCTGTATCTGTTCCTCTTTTTTTCTCTCTCTTGTCTCTGCCTGTTTCTGTATGTGTTTTTGTGTTTCTCTGTCTCTGTCCCTGTCCATAACTGTATCTTACAGCACTGTAAAAAATTACTCTCAGGATCATCTTTAAAAACACTTCCAGCTGGTTACAAATAACTTAGTTAGGTTTTCTCAATTGACAAAAATGACATTTGTTGAAACCAAATATATGATTCATTTACATTTACATTTAAGTCATTTAGCAGACGCTCTTATCCAGAGCGACTTACAAATTGGTGCATTCACCTTATGATATCCAGTGGTTCAATGCCAAATGTTATATTTAATTATTAACAAACCTACAGGTAAATTACAAAACAAAGGAAACATAAGGTGTTTTAATAGGGCATTGGGCCACCACAAACCAGACCAGCTTCTATATGCCTAAGCATACTATAGATTCTACAAGAGTCTGAAACTTTATTGGAGGGATGCAGCACTATTCCTTCACATAGAAATTCCATCATTTGGTGTTTTGTTGATGGTGTTGGAAAACGTTGTCTCAGGCGCCACTCCAGAATCTCCCATAAGTAGTGATTACGTTTTATACTGGAACTCCGAGGCCTACATCGAAATCGCTAACGCCTCGATCACACCTACAAGGTCATTGCGCAAAATGGTACCCAGCCTTTTCTGGATATGTGTGCAACAAAAGCTAAACATTCACCTTCTGCTGCCATTTCTGTCAAGCTGTCTACACATACAATTTGTTTGATAAATCCAACATATGCACCACACAGAACCAGTAGCGGTGCGTGGGTAAAATCACTGGGGAAGCAAGGCAGAAAAAAACATGTGTTGTGATAATTGCGTTGTTTGCTCTATAACCTGTTAGTTCATATGAATTGCAACCGTGACGTATGCCTAAGGCCTAGACAATAAGAAGACACAGTGGCAGAATACATTTAACTACACATTTGTTTCATCACAAAACCGGAGAGCAACCTCTGTCCGGTGAAGTCCACAAAGCATATTGCATGTAAGAAACAGTTACACAAGAAAGTTCATGTTTCCAACATTTTCAGACTACTAAACAACCATGGAGAGTTACTGCAAGTTGCAAAGAAAACAGGATCTGCCTCCACTATTGCAGCACCATTTCAACTTCAACATTCCAAAATCATCAAATGACCTATGCTCTAATACAGCAACAACTAAATGACACCAAAAATGATTTAGTCCAATCAACGTAAGCTACAGTAAATATGCTGTCCATGGTTCAGATTTGTGAGTGTGTGCATTTGTGCAAGGAGAAAAAACATGTTGACTCACCCTACTTGTAGAGAAACGCCAATGCCATCCTCCTCTATTTCATGATGACGAAACAGAATATGAATTTTATTTTTTGTTGTCCTAGGCTACCTTGCTAAAATGCTTGGTCGTTAGCCTAATTTCCTTTCATGGGAAATGTTAGCTAGTTATTAACATTAGCCTTCTACATCTTGCTGCATGTTGAACTTCCATCCTCTCAGTCCAGGGGCACAATGTATTTTATGGTTCGATCAGAATCGCCATTATAATCATTGGCCAGTACGGAGAATTACAGTTGAAGTCGGAAGTTTACATGCACCTTAGCCAAATACATTTAAACTCAGTTTTTCACAATTCCTGACATTTAATCCTAGTATAAATTCCCTGTCTTAGGTCAGTTAGGGTCACCACTTTATTTTAAGAAAGTGAAATGTCAGAATAATAGTTGAGAGAATGATTTATTTCAGCATTTATTTCTTTCATCACATTCCCAGTGGGTCAGAAGTTTACATACACTCAATTAGACTTCCACAACCTTCCCACAATAAGTTGGATGAATTTTGGCCCATTCCACCTGACAGAGCTGGTGTAACTGAGTCAGGTTGGTAGGCCTCCTTGCTCGCACACTCTTTTTCAGATCTGCCCACAAATTTCCTATAGGATGGAGGTCAGGGCTTTGTGATGGCCACTCCAATAACTTGACTTTGTTGTCCTTAAGCCATTTTGCCACAACTTTGGAAGTATGATTGGTGTCATTGTCCATTTGGAATACCCATTTGCGACCAAGATTTAACTTCCTGACTGATGTCTTGAGATGTTGCTTCAATATATCCACATAATTTTCCTCCCTCATGATGCCATCTATTTTGTGAAGTGCAGTCCCTCCTGCAGCAAAGCACTCACACAACATGATGCTGCCACCCCCATGCTTCACGGTTGGGATGGTGTTCTTTGGCTTGCAAGCCTCCCCCTTTTTCCTCCAAACATAACGATGGTCATTATGGCCAAACAGTTCTATTTTTGTTTCATCAGACCAGAGGACATTTCTCCAAAAACGATGATCTTTGTCCCCATGTGCAGTTGCAAACCATAGTCTGGCTTTTTTATGGTGGTTTTGGAGCAGTGGCTTCTTCCTTGCTGAGCGGCCTTTCAGGTTATGTCGATATAGGACTCGTTTTACTGTGGATATAGATACTTTTGTACCTGTTTCCTCCAGCATCTTCACAAGGTCCTTTGCTGCTGTTCTGGGATTGATTTGCACTTTTCGCACCAAAGTACGTTCATCTCTAGGTAACAGAACACGTCTCCTTCCTGAGCGGTATGATGGCTGCGTGGTCCCATGGTGTTTATACTTGCGTACTATTGTTTGTACAGATGAACGTGGTACCTTCAGGCATTTGGAAATTGCTCCCAAGGATGAACCAGGTCTATAATTTATTTTCTGAGGTCTTGGCTGATTTATTTTGATTTTCCCATGATGTCAAGCAAAGAGGCACTGAGTTTGAAGGTAGGCCTTGAAATACATCCACAGGTACACCTCCAATTGACTCAAATGATGTCAATTAGCCTATCAGAAGCTTCTAAAGCCATGCCATCATTTTCTGGAATTTTCCAAGCTGTTTAAAGGCACAGTCAACTTAGTGTATGTAAACTTCTGACCCACTGGAATTGTGATACAGTGAATTATAAGTGAAATAATTTGTCTGTAAACAATTGTTGGAAAAATGACTTGTGTCATGCACAAAGTAGATGTCCTAACCGACTTGCCAAAACTATAATCTGTTAACAAGAAATTTGTGGAGTGGTTGAAAAACGAGTTTTAATGACTCCAACCTAAGTGAATGTAAACTTCCGACTTCAAATGTAAATAAAACCACAAGCCCAAATCCCTACCTCCATCCGTGGCTAATAGGGATAGGGCCAATTTTAGCTAGCTAGCTACCAGAGGCCAACAAAACAACAAGATGTTTCTACCGATGACGTATTTCTCTGAAGCTTCCCCGAACAAACAAAATTATTTTGACCAGCAGGTGCCTCTAGTGTACAACTTGTTGAACAAGGCCTGCAGTAATGCTTCAGGAAGCTTCATTTCCCCATAACTACCTGTCAGTGTTCAATTGGGTTGAGATCTGGTGACTGTGACGCCCATGGCGTATGGCTTACATAATTTTCATGCTCATCATACCATTCAGTGACCACTCGTGTCCTGTCATCCTATGGGGGCTTAGCTATGGTAGCAAAATTAATGACCAAAATAATTGTGTGCCCAGCATTTTTATACATGACTCTAAGCATGATTGGATTTTAATTGCTTAATTAATTCAGGAACCAAACCTTTGTGGAAGCATCTGCATTCAATATACTTTGTATTCCTCATTTACTCAAGTGTTCATTATTTTGGCAGTTACCTGTATATTTCAAGTTGCAACCCATATTTCTTTAAACACTCAACTTACTTTTCCCCTTTGGTTAAACCTAATAAAGAACATACAAACTAATACACTGAGTGTACAAAACATTAGGAACACCTTTGTAATACGGAGTTGCATCCCCATCTTTTTCCCTCACAACAGCCACAATTCGTCTGGGCATGGACTCAAGGTGTTGAAAGCGTTTCACAGGGATGCTCGCGCATGTTGATTCCAATGCTTCCCACTGTTGTGTCAAGCTGGCTGGATGTCCTTTCGGTGGTGGACCATTCTTGATACATACAGGGAACTGTTGAGCGTGAAAAACCCAACAGTGTTGCAGTTTTTGACACAAACCGGTGTACTCCGTTCAAAGGCACTTAAATCTTTTGTCTTGCCATTCACCTTCTGAATGGCACACATACACAATCCATGTCTCAATTGTCTCAAGGCTTAAAAATCCTTCTTTAAACTGTCTCCTCCCCATCATTATGCATGTCAATCTCTCCTGGCTGAAAGTGGAGGAGAGATTGACTTCATCAAATCAAAGTCTATCTGTCACGTGCGCCGAATACAACAGGTGTAGATCTTACAGTGAAATGCTTACTTACAAGCTCTAACCAACAGTGCAAAAAAGGTATTATGTGAACAATAGGTAAGTAAAGAAATTAAAACAACAGTAAAAAGACAATGAAAAATAACAGTAGCGAGGCTATATACAGTAGCGAGGCTATAACAGTAGCGAGGCTACATACAGGCACCGGTTAGTCAGGCTACCTATCCCAAATGTCTTCAGTTGGATTGGCCTTCCCTGTGGCTCAGTTGGTAGAGCATGGTGTTTGCAATGCCAGCATGGTGTGTGCAATGCCAGGGTTGTGGGTTTGATTCCCACGGGGGGCCAGTACAAAAACATGAAATGTATGCATTCACTACTGTAAGTTGCTCTGGATAAGAGTGTCTGCTAAATGACTAAAATGTAAATGTAAAATGATTACAAACAATTAAATACATGGCATCAAACACCTGGAGACCATGGGTTTAATGTATTTGATTCCACTAATACTGCTCCAGTCTTTACCATGAGCTCGTCCTCCCCAATTAAGGTGCCACCAACCTCCTGTGGTGTGTTGTAACTGACTGTGTCTGTCCCCGACTGTGACTGTATCTAACTGAGTTGTCTGTGTCCCTCTGTTATAGGTCAGCTGAAAGAGCACTCAATGGGCCAGGCCCTGAGGACAGTCCTGATGGTGTTCCTGGGGTTGTATGCTCAGTACTGGCTGTTGATCCATGTCTCTGGGTTCCAGTGTCTTTACAGCACCCTCCTCTGTATGCTGCTCTCCAGGGCTATGTTCTCCCTGCCCTACATACACGTTAACATCTTCCAAGTGAGAAAGCATGTACACACATTGATTTAGGCAAGCACACACACACACCCTCAGCAAAGTATATTATCAGTGGGGAACTGACGATTTGGCTAGTAGGGAGCACCAGTTATGAAGGAAAAAACATCTCCTCCAATATGTTGTTTCTCCATTTGTGTTACTATTGATGGCAGCAGTCTTGTCTCCATCCTCCCCGGTACTCCCACTGTGGGTGCCTGCTTGTATTTTGTCCTATTTCAAATATGTACAAGTGTGTATTAATACACATGTGAATTTGACCCTGTACTGTTAAGACCATTGTAGAGGCATTTAACTGAATGGTGGGTCCATAGAGATAGAATAACATCTGTCTATGGGTAGACCTCCCGCACACAGATTACGCTAGACTCTGCATCTCATATTCTACTACATTGCAAATGTGTCCAGGGCAGCAAAATCATGCCAACAGTTTCTCTCTGGGTATCTTTTCGTTCAGTGAATCAGCGGGGGCTCACACACACACACCCACACACCTTTCCATTAAACCGTCCACTCCTGTTCTGTAAAGCACATTGGCCTGCCTATGTTCTCCCCGACCCGTCGGCCCAAGAGGATTTACCAGATGACCCACGGGGTTCTGAACCTTCCTCGGAACCCCCTGCTGGACTGGATCTTTGGACACTCCCTCATCAACTGTCACGTGGAACACCACCTGTTCCCCTTCCTCTCCGACAACATGTGTCTCAAGGTACAATGCAGACAACGTGTATTTCAACGTACAATGCAGACAACGTGCACCTCAACATACAATACAACATGTATCTCAAGGTACAATGCAGACAATGTGTATCTCAACGTACAATACAACGTGTCTTATTAAGGTACAATACAGACAACCAGGGTGGGGTTAATTCCAATTTAATTTCTAATTCCAAATTAAATTCCGGAGTTTAAGCAGGAAGTGGAATATTTTATTGGAATTGAATTGGAATTGTAGCAATCTAATTTTATTTATTTGATTGAAATTGTACATTTGAATTGAACAAAAACCATCCTTGGAATGGAATTGGAATTTAGACTGTCTGAATATTTATTGAATTGGAATTGAAGAAGAAAACCATCCTTGGAATGGAATTGAAATTGAATTGGAATTTAGACTGAATTTTAATTGGAAAATAAAAACATCCCCGGAATGGAATTTTAATTTAGAATTTTAAAACTGGAATTTTGTTGTAATTGTTCAAATTCCAGTTACTGGAGGTGATGCATTTAGCATTAAAATTGAATGCAATCTTTGTTTTCAATCGATCAAATAATTATAATTGTATACGCACATTACTAATATATACATAATATCTATATAATTATATAGCATTTTTTTATGTTTACCAATGAGGAGTTGACATGCAATATATTTCTGGTTAGGTTATTAGGGATAGTTCACCCTAATTACATATTGGTTTCCTTACACTTAAGCAGTCTATGAACTATGACATTGTAATTTTGTAATTTGGGTGAGCTTAAAGGTGAATAATGGCAAATTTCAAAAATGTGGCGAAGGGAGCAATTGCGGCCTGCAATTTGGGGCATTCCTGCATGTAGAACCCCACTTTATACTTCCATTGGTCAATATTTAAGCTAGGACAGGCGGGAGGGGCTCTCCAGTACAGTAGGTGGCGTTAATGCACAATATTGTGGATGCCAGCCACTGGTAGCTAGCTAACCGTACATCGGTAGACAGTGTCCTTCGTCCCTGCCTGTCGGGCACTGTTTATGCAGGAACCAATGGGATGCTCGAGGGGGGGGTTGTTCATGAAGGACCCAATGGATGCTCGAGGGGGGGCGTTCTTGCAGATGAAGGAAAGCCTACATGCAGGAACGCCCCGGATTGCGGGCTGCAGTTGCACACTATTGAAAATGCGTCTGTGTTCCTAAACTCCTCTGACTCATTGTTGGACTGTCTGTCAAAGTGCGCACCTCTCTCACAGGGAGAGTGAGGTAGAGCGAGAGTGAGAGCTACGTCACAGGGTTATACAATCCCCCACTCACTGCAGTGCTAGATAGAACTTTGTGGAATAACACAAATGTGCGACATAAATATAAAAGTTCTGTCACAGCAGAAATACTATACTGAACAAAAAAACATAAATGCAACATTTTTCTACGATTTTACTGAGTTACAGTTCATAAGGAAATCAGTCAATTGAAATAAATAAATTAGGCCTTAGTCTATGGATTTCACATGGCTGGGAATACAGACATGAATCTGTTGGTCACAGATACCTTAAAAAAAAAGTAGGGACCTGCATCAGTAAAAAACAGTCTGTATCTGGTGTGACCAGCATTTGCCTCATGCAGTGCGACACATCTCCTTCACATACAGTTTATCAGGCTGTTGGTTGTGGCCTTTGGAGTGTTGTCCCACTCCTCTTCAATGGCTGTGAGAAGTTGCTGGATATTGGCGGGAACTGGAACACGTTGTCAAACACATCAATCCAGAGCATCCCAAACAAGCTCAATGGGTGACATGTCTGGTAACTATGCAGGGCATGCTCACCAGACATGTCAGCTTCCAGGATTTGTGTACAGATCCTTGCGACATGGTGCCCTGCATTATCATGCAGAAACATGAGGGGGTGGCAGCGTATGAATGGTACGACAATGGGCCTCAGGATCCCGTCACGTTATTTTTGTGCATTTAAATTGCCATAGATAAAATGCAATTGTGTTTGTTGTCTGTAACTTATGCCTGGCCATACTATAACCCCACCGCCACAATGGGGCACTCTGTTCACAACAGTGACATCAGCAAACCACGTGCCCACATTCCTGCAGTCAGCATGCCAATTGCACTCTCCCTCAAAACTTGAGGGAGAGTGCAAACACATCTGTGGCAAACACATCTGTGGCATTGTGTTGTGTGACAAAACTGCACATTTTAGAATGGCCTTTTATTGTCGACAACACAAGATGCACCTGTGTAATGATCATGCTGTTTAATCATCTTCTTGATATGCCGCACCTGTCAGGTGGATGGATTATCTTGACAAAGTAGAAATGCTCACTAACAGGGATGTAAACAAATTTATGCCTACATTTTGAGAGAAATAAGCATTTTGTACGTATGGAAAATGTTGGGGATCTTTTATTTCAGCGTATGAAACATGGGACCAACACTTTACATGTTGCATTTATATTTTTGTTTAGTGTAAATTCCGGAAGTCCAATCGATTGTGAGATATGGCATATACTTTTTATATGATACATTTGTGTCGCGGGTTCACAATTGTACCTTTTATGAAACCTCTGCCAAGCAAGGAGGAAAGGAGCCAACCTAATCCCGCCTGCCACTGCAACCCCATTGGACATAATTTCACCTGCCAATCAACATTGTCCATCTTCCCTCTGACTGTATTCTCGTTGCATCATGTGATCAGATAATTATGGCAAAATATATCTACTAAAATGAGAGTGAAAGACGAGTGTGTGTGCAACATAACGTCCACTTCATAGTATAACACAGTATATGGGCTAAAAGTCTATTTTATGTAACAAATGTTTCATTAGATTGGAACTTTACTACAGCCAGCTGACAGCGACATAGCCACGTTAAGTCATTTGGGGTGGGGGTGCCGTTGCAGACGGCTATATGGGTCTACTAATATAGGACTATTAACGCCCTACTTTTGTGAAAAAATATATATTGAAAAAAATATACTTTTTTTTCAGAGGGTGCTGCACAGTGGCGATTTTAGCATGTAAATCTTGGTGGGGCAAACTCATTTATTTTAATTTTTATGTATGCCAGCAAAGCCACTACACAACACAACAGTAAACAATACATTAATTGGACTTTAACGGTGACAAACAGTGCCCGCAAACTGTTAGGGCCAACATAAAGCTATCCCAACAGCAGAGTTCCAACACCTTACCACTCTTACGCCTGGCTATCAGCAGAGCCTGGTCTGGCAGCGAAACAGCTCATTCATCCTCATTTACGGCCTTTTAAAAAAACACAGATGATATGGTTGACTTGCTTAAACAAATGTGGTTTCTACTGACAATTGAGATGTACAAACTATGAGCGGATAAGAGGCAATCCGTAATTTCGATTAAGACATTAATGAGCGAGCTAGGACAGACATCATTCCGTTACTTTTAGATTACTTTCCCCTTAATAAGAGGCATTAGAAGAAGACAAAAATGTATGTTACCAATTGTATAACATCTATTGCAGGATAAATAAATGTTAAAGTTTACAAAGCTAGCAATATACAGTGAGGGAAAAAAGTATTTGATTCCCTGCTGATTTTGTAAGTTTGCCCACTGACAAAGAAATGATCAGTCTATAATTTTAATGGTAGGTTTATTTGAACAGTGAGAGACAGAATAACAACAAAAAACTCCAGAAAAACGCATGTCAAAAATGTTATAAATTGATTTGCATTTTAATGAGGGAAATAAGTATACATTAACCTCAGCTCTGAATCTACAAAATGGCACTCTATCTAATAGAACTCAGAGGGTTTTCTTTAATGAAAGCTTCTCTAATGTCAAACATGTAAAGTGTGGTGTACCGCAGGGTAGCTCCCTAGGCCTTCTACTCTTTTCTATTTTTACCAATGACCTGCACCTGGCATTAAACAAAGCATGTGTGTCCATGTATGCTGATGATTCAACCATATACACAGCAACCACAGCTAATGAAGTCCCTGAAACCCTTAACAAAGAGTTGCAGTCTGTATTGGAATGGGTGGCCAGTAATAAACTGGTCCTGAACATTTCTAAAACTAAGCATTGTATTTGGTACAAATCATTCCCTAAGTTCTAGAATTCAGCTGAATCGTGCAATGAATGGTGTGGCTGTTGAACAAGTTGAGGAGACTAAAGTACTTGGTGTTGCCTTACATTGTAAACTGTCATAGTCAAAACATATAGATTCAATGGTTGTACAAATAGGGAGAGGTCTGTCCGCAATAAAGAGATTTGACACGACAAAGCATGTCCTGCATGCTCTAGTTTTATCTTATCTTGATTGTTGTCCAGTCATATGGTCAAGTGCTGCAAAGAAAGTTAAGCTGCAGCTGGCCCAGAACAGAGCAGCACGTCTTGACCAATTTCAAGGAAACGTACAGTATTATACAGAGCCATATACAGAGTGCATGGAACTCCATTCCATCTTATATAGCACAAGTGAACAACAAACCTGGTTTAAAAATAACTAATAAAGCAACACCTCACGGCACAACACCTCTCCCCCATGTGACCTACTTGTTGTATGTACAGTTGGGGTCGGAAGTTTACATACACTTAGGTTGGAGTCATTAAAACTCGTTTTTCAACCACTCCACAAATTTCTTGTTAACAAACTATAGTTTTGGCAAGTCGTTTAGGACATCTACTTTGTGCATGACAAAAGTCATTTTTCCAACAATTGTTTACAGACAGATTATTTCACTTATAATTCACTGTATCACAATTCCAGTGGGTCAGAAGTTTACATACACTAAGTTGACTGTGCCTTTAAACAGCTTGGAAAATGTCAGAAAATGATGTAATTGCTTTAGAAGCTTGACATCATGGGAAAATCAAAATTACTCAGCCAAGTCCTCAGAAAGATAATTGTAGACCTCCACAAGTCTGGTTCATCTTCGGGAGCAATTTCCAAACTTCTGAAGGTATCACGTTCATCTGTAGAAATAATAGTACGCAAGTATAAACACCATGGGACCACGCTGCCGTCATATCGCTCAGGAAGGAGACACATTCTGTCTCCTAGAGATGAACGTACTTTGGTGCGAAAAGTGCAAATCAATCCCAGAACAACAGCAAGGGACCTTGTGAAGATGCTGTAGGAAACAGGTACAAAAGTATCTATATCCACAGTAAAACGAGTCCTATATCGACATAACCTGAAAGGCCGCTCAGCAAGGAAGAAGCCACTGCTCCAAAACCGCCATAAAAAAGACAGACTACGGTTTGCAACTGCGCATGGGGACAAAGATCGTACTTTTTGGAGAAATGTCCTCTGGTCTGATGAAACAAAAATAGAACTGTTTGGCCATAATGACTATTGTTATGGTTGGATAAAAAAGGGGGAGGCTTGCAAGTTGAAGAACGCCATCCCAACCGTGAAGCACAGGGGTGGCAATATCATGTTGTGTGGGTGCTTTGCTGCAGGAGGGACTGGTGCACTTCACAAAATAGATGGCATCATGAGGAAAGGAAAATTATGTGGATATATTGAAGCAACATCTCAAGACATCAGTCAGGAAGTTAAAGCTTGGTCGCAAATGGGTCTTCCAAATGGACAGTGACCCCAAGCATACTTCCAAAGTTGTGGCAAAATGGCTTAAGGACAACAAAGTTAAGATATTGGAATGGCCATCACAAAGCCCTGATCTTAATCCTCTAGAAATGTGTGGGGAGCACACAAAAAGCGTGTGCGAGCAAGGCGGCCTACAAACCTGACTCCGTTACACCAGCTCTGTCAGTAGGAATGGACCAACATTCACCCAACTCATTGTGGGAAGCTTGTGGAAGGCTACAAGAAACGTTTGACCCAAGTTAAACAATTTAAAGGCAATGATACCAAATACATATTAAGTGTATGTAAACTTCTGACCCACTGGGAATGTGATGAAAGAAATAAAAGCTGAAATAAATAAATCATTCTCTGACCTAAAAGAGGGAATTTATACTCGGATTAAATGTCAGGAATTGTGAAAAACTGAGTTTAAATGTATTTGGCTAAGTTGTATGTAAACCTCTGACTTCAACTGGATGTACGTGTAACTGATAGATCCACACACACTACATGTTAATGTAAGTAAATTGTAAAGTATTTTTGTCTGTAGTGTCTTTTTCGTTATGTGTCGGACCCCAGTAAGACCAGCTGTTGCAATTGGCGTTGGCTAATGGGGATCCCAATAAATCAAATCTATGATCACGTCACCAGAATAAGACCTGTGATATTTATTGGAATGGAGCATCAAGCACGTCACCTTGCACATTGACCACCCTGTGAAGTTCATCCTAACTTATTTAATCTGTAGCCTAATAAACTGTATGCTTTCCCTATGAGTCGTAGTGTGAGGACCACACAACATGTCATTGCGTGACTCCAAGTTTACTTCAATATTATGGTTATTATATCAATATTTTAGCATTTCCACTGACATTTCTCGCATAATTCATTTTCCCGAAAGTAAAAGATCCCACCTTGCCTAAAGTATTTTGTTTTGTCAACATTCGGAAACTTTATCTGACATATACTTTACTTGCATAACAAGGTTGGATGGAAACCTGGTTAAAGAAGCTTCTTTCAAGAAAATGACATTCACTTTCACCTCTAAATTATGTGGATCTTTGTGAGAACTGTTGATGTAGAAAATGGCTTTATAAAATAAATGTTGTTGATTAATATGAACCCTTTCCTCCCTCCTCTCCTCTCAGGTAAAGCCCATCGTGTCCCAGTATCTGAAAGAGAAGGAGCTCCCATACCAGGAGGATAGCTACCTCTCCCGTCTGCAGCTCTTCTTTCACAAGTACCAGGAGCTCATGGTTTTCGCCCCACCCATCACAGAGCTGGTGGGGGTGCAGTGATGGAGCAGAGAGGTGGAGGATGAGGCGGAGGGCAGGAAACAGGGAATATACCATCTACTAACCCACGCTGCTGTGTGCAGTCACTGAATTAAGAGACTACTATCACTGTCCTACTGTATCTAGGCGGATCATTCTTTAAGTGCACAAACTCCAACTAACTGACATTAACATAGCAATATATATATACTGCAATATTAATAAATTATTTCTGTCGAAAAACAATTACATGAAACAAACACATTGTAAATTTATCTGCATGATCTAACACTATAACATGATAGCTATACCAATGACCTTTGTGTGTAGTTAAACAACAACCCACTGGGCACAATGTGTGTAGTTAAACAACAACCCACTGGGCACATACCGGTTGAATCAATGTTGTTTACACGTCATTTTAATGAAATTATGTTGAACCAAAGTGGAATAGACTAATTGATGTCTGTGCCCATTGGGAACAATAATAAGGCACTTTATGGCATACATACACTACCATTCAAAAGTTTGGGGTCACTTAGAAATGTCCTTGTTCTTGAAAGAAAGCAAATTTTTTGTCCATGGAATATGGA
Source organism: Salmo trutta (assembly GCF_901001165.1). Taxonomy (NCBI): domain Eukaryota; kingdom Metazoa; phylum Chordata; class Actinopteri; order Salmoniformes; family Salmonidae; genus Salmo; species Salmo trutta. Next base: position 54,192,743 of record NC_042974.1, on the reverse strand, counting down.
ATATCTACATAGGCGTACAGAGGCCCATTATCAGCAACCATCACTCCTGTGTTCCAATGGCACGTTGTGTTAGCTAATCTGATTTGATCATTTTAAAAGGCTAATTGATCATTAGAAAACCCTTTTGCAATTATGTTATCACTGCTGAAAACTGTTGTTCTGATTAAAGAAGCAATAAAACTGGTCTTCTTTAGACTAGTTGAGTATCTGGAGCATCAGCATTTGTGGGTTTTATTACAGGCTCAAAATGGCCAGAAACAAAGACCTTCCTTCTGAAACTCGTCAGTCTATTCTTGTTCTAAGAAATGAAGGCCATTCCATGCGAGAAATTGCCAAGAAACTGAAGATCTCGTACAACACTGTGTACTACTCCCTTCATAGAACAGCGCAAACTGTCTCTAACCAAAATAGAAAGAGGTGTGGGAGGCCCTGGTGCACAAATAAGCAAGAGGACAATTACATTAGAGTGTCTAGTTTGAGAAACAGAAGCCTCACAAGTCCTCAACTGGCAGCTTCATTAAATATTACCCGCAAAACACCAGTCTCAACGCGCAGAGCGACTTACAGTAGTGAGTGTATACATTTTCCTACTGGTGCCCCGTGGGAATCGAACCCGTTGCAAGCGCCATGCTCTACCAACTCTACCACACGGGACCAGCTCTTCACACTATAATACAGGCCAGTTTATGATCTAACATAGCAATAAAACATAACATAAACTAGGTTTACCACCAGAGGTGTGTTTCCGTCAAACAGACTAGTTGCGGATAAAAAAGGCTGTGCGTGATTACATAGTGCACATAAAAATTACTTTTGTGGTTAAGTTCCCATGTACCAAATAAAAAACACAAGTCAAATGAGTTTCCATCCCAATTTCAACTCTACCTTTGGTTTTGTTACAAAAAACTCTTGCACAATCTGATTTTGGCGCATACTCTCTAGACAAGACTTCACCGATAAACTGGATAGGGGGTTCTGTGATGAGACATGGATAGAATGTAATGTAATTGAATAATTGGCAGCCAAGAACCGATCATCATGTCACGAGCATTCAAATAATAGCCTTCCCTCGATATTTAGCCAATTGGACATTTGCATGATCACCGTGCACTTAACCACCATGTGATGTTCATCATTACTTATTTTATCTGCCTATAAACCTTTAATGCTTTTCCACTACGTGGTGGTAGGCCCATATCGCGTGACTCCAAGTTTACTTCGATATGATGGTTATTATATCAATATTTTCTGCATAAAGGCGTTTCCATTGCCATTTCTAGCATAATTAATTTTACAGACACAAAAAGATCCCACAATGACGAACGGACGTCTGTTGACATTTATGAAATTGTATGGACATTTCCTGTTTCTATAAACCCTGTCGTGACTTTTTTATATGTCAGGTAATTCTTCAGCATGAAGAATTTTGAATGACACTGAGGGGCAGTGTTTTTACAACTAATGCCGGTTTGCCTGAGGTTGATGCCATGCAGATGTTTGTACACGTGCATATACACTCACTCTCATTCAAATAAACACATACAAGAACACACACATACATGTACTAGTGCCAGACATGCACACAAACATATACAGTTGGCATTGTGGTTATGATTTTAGTTTTCCTTGATGTTATTGATGTTATTATTATTATTTTTGCATTGTTGTTTGCTGTTTTCTTCTGTCTTTTTCTTTTTTCTCTTCAGTTCATTTTCTTGGTTGTTGGTGCTTTGGGGGGTTCTTGGAGGTGGGGAATGGAATTAACTGTACACAGATTTCTTTCGAACTTCATGGAATTATAGACAGTTTGTGTTTGATGATTACTCTGCCAAGAGCTGTGACTTGAATAAACTAAATGACTGAGATTGTGTCACAAATGGCACCCTATTCACCACTCTATAGCCAATAACGCTCTGGTCAAAAGTAGTGCACGATATAGGGAATAGGTTGCCATTTAGGACGTAACCTAAATGCTGCTTTTACTGACTATAAGGAGATTAGTCAAGACCTCTGAATTGACCCCTTTTTACCATAGACAGATGTTGTTGTTGAGTTATGAGTGCCGTTTATTTTGCAATGTCTTTAATTCAAAAGCACATCCTTGTTTGCACTAATTACATTCTAAATGAAATAAATAATGTAATAATGTCCATTCATGTGTGCCATGTTTACTTTTAAAGAAATTACATGGCAAAACAAGATCTAGCCTACCAGCTGAGACATTGTGGTTGCTACATAAAAGACCAGTTTTTATTGCAAGTAAATACCACATGGGGTTTAGATTAGAAATGCTAAATACCGGTAGGGGATAGTGGGGTATATTGACCCAATGGTTAGTTGTTTCTAGGAAACACAAAATGAATCATGTGACCAAATATTTAGGAAGAGGTCATCATTTCATGGAGTCAGTCTGGTATGCAAGTTAAGTCCAAAAAATGGATTTTCACAAAGTCAGATTAATGTAAATAATCCATAGCCATTTGATTAGCTGTTCAGGAGTCTTATGGCTTAGGGGTAGAAGCTGTTAAGAATCCTTTTTGACCTAGACTTGGTGCTCCAGTACCGCTTGCCGTGCGGTAGCAGAGAGAACAGTCTATGACTAGGGTGGCTGGAGTCATAGTCTGAGCTTGCTAAATATATTAAGAATCTATATCAAGACCAGTTTCATAGGCTTAATAGCCTTAAATGCAGGGAACTTGCCTATGAATTGGCACATCAAAACCTCATCCCTGTCCCAGACAGGTGGTCAAGAAATGGAAGGGTAAGTGATTTGAACAGAGCGATCTGAATGTAGGCATAACTTTAAGAGATACAATATACCACCCACATTCCATTAAACTTTGACCTAACAGCACCATCACACACTTACCCCAAGTCTGCTCAACTTACCCTGTCCCTATGCGCAACTTACGCCATACCCAGTGTAAGTTGTGCCAAGGGACCACTTGCTATGGACAAGCTATGTTTTCAAAACTGCTACATTGACAGTGCATTCGGAAGCATTCAGACCCCTTGACTTTTTCCATAATTTTTTTTTTTACGTTACAGCTTTATTCTAAAATGGATGAAATAGAAATGTCCCTCAATCTACACACAATACCCCATAATGACAAAGCGAAACAGGTTTTTAGAAATGTTTGCAAATGTATTAAAAGTAAAAAACAGAAATCCCTTATTTACCTAAGTATTCAGACCCTTTGCTATGAGACTTGAAATTGAGCTCAGGTGCATCCTGTTGCCATTGCTCATCCTTGAGATGTTTCTACAACTTGATTAGAGTCCACCTGTGGTACATTCAATTATTTGGACATGATTTGGAAGGTACACATCTGTCTATATAAGGTCCCACAAGACCAAGCTATGAGGCCGAAGGAATTGTACGTAGAGCTCTGAGACATTGTGTCGAGGCACAATTTTGGGGAAGGGTACCAAAAAATGTGTGCAGCGTTGAAGGTCCCGAAGAACACAGTAGCCTCCATCATTCTTAAATGGAAGAAGTTTAGAACCACCAAGACACTTCCTAGTGCTGGCTGCCCGGCCAAACTGAGTAATCGACAGAGAAGGGCCTTGGTCAAGGAGGTGACAGAGCTCCAGAGTTCTTCTGTGGAGATGGGAGAACCTTCCAGAAGGGCAACCATCTCTGCAGCACTCCACCAATCAGGCCTTTATGGTAAAGTGGGCAGACGGAAGCCACTCCTCAGTTAAAGGCCCATGGCAGCCTGCTTGGAGTTTGCCAAAAGGCACCTAAAGTCTCTGATCATGAGAAACAAGATTCTCTGGTCTGATAAACCAAGATTGAACTCTTTGGCCTGAATGCCAAATGTCACATCTGGAGGAAACCTGGCACCATCCCTACGGTGAAGCATGGTGGTGGCAGCATCATGCTCTGGAGATGTTTTTCAGCGGCAAGGACTGGGAGACTAGTCAGGATTGAAGGAAAGATGAACAGAGCAAAGTACGGAGAGGTCCTTGATGAAAACCTGCTCCAGAGGGCTCAGGAACTCAGACTGGGGCGAAGGTTCATCTTCCAACAGGACAAGCACACAACCAAGACAATGCAGGAGTGGCTTCGGGATAAGTCTCTGAATGTCCTTGAGTGGTCCAGCTAGAGCCCGGACTTGAACTCGACCAAACATCTCTGGAGAGACCTGAAAATAGCTGTACAGTGATGCTCTCCATCCAACCTCACAGAGCTTGAGAAGATCTGCAGAGAAGAATGGGAGAAACTCCCCAAATACAGGTGTGTCAAGCTTGTAGTGTCATACCCAAGAGGACAAGGCTGTAATCGCTGCCAAAGATGCTTCAACAAAGTACTGAGTAAAAGGTCTGAATACTTATGTAAATGTAATATTTCCAGGGTTTTTTAAATTATACATTTGCAAAAATTTCAAAAAAAATGTTTTTGCTTTGTTTTTATAGGGTATGGGGTAGATTGATGAGGAAAAAAACATTTTAATCAATTTTAGAATAAGGCTGTAAAGTTACAAAATGTGGGAAAAGTCAAGGGGTCTGAATACTTTCTGAATGTACTGTACATGAATTCTGATTAGTTCCAGGGATTCACAACATCTGGAAACACAGTATACAGTTGAAGTCGGAAGTTTACATAAACTTAGGTTGGAGTCATTAAAACTCGTTTTTCAACCACTCCACACATTTCTTGTTAACAAACTATAGTTTTGGCAAGTTGGTTAGGACATCTACTTTGTGCATGACACAAGACATTTTTTCAACAATTGTTTACAGACAGAATATTTCATTATAATTCACTGTATCACAATTCCAGTGGGTCAGAAGTTTACATACACCAAGGGGACTGTGCCTTTAAACAGCTTGGAAAATTCCAGAAAATGATGTCATGGCTTTAGAAGCTTCTGATAGGCTAACTGACATTATTTGAGTCAATTGGAGGTGTACCTGTGGATGTATTCCAAGGCCTACCTTCAAACTCAGTGCCTCTTTGCTTGACGTCATGGGAAAATCAAAAGAAATCAGCCAAGACCTCAGAAAGGTAATTGTAGACCTCCACAATTCTGGTTCATCCTTGGGAGCAATTTCCAAATACCCGAAGGTACCACATTCATCTGTACAAACAATAGTACGCAAGTATAAACACCATGGGACCACGCAGCCGTCATACCGCTCAGGAAGGAGACGCGTTCTGTCTCCTAGAGATTAACGTACTTTGGTGCGAGAAATGCAAATCAATCCCAGAACAGCCTTGTGAAGGACCTTGTGAAGATGCTGGAGGAAACAGGTACAAAAATATCTATATCCACAGTAAAACGAGTCCTATATCGACATAACCTGTTAGGCTGCTCAGCAAGGAAGAAGCCATTGCTCCAAAACCGCCATAAAAAAGCCAGACTACATTTTGCAACTGCACATGGGGACAAAGATTGTACTTTTTGGAGACATGTCCTCTGGTCTGATGAAACAAAAATAGAACTGTTTGGCCATAATGAGCATTGTTATGTTTGGAGGAAAAATGGGGAGGCTTGCAAGCCGAAGCGCAGCATCCCAACCGTGAAGCACGGGGGTGGCAACATCATGTTGTGGGGGTGCTTTGCTGCAGGAGGGAACGGTGCCCTTCACAATATAGATGGCATCATGAGGAAAGAAAATTATGTGGATATATTGAAGCAACATCTCAACACATCAGTCAGGAAGTTAAAGCTTGGTCGCAAATGGGTCTTCCAAATGGACAATGACCCCAAGCATACTTCCAAAGTTGTGGCAAAATGGCTTAAGGACAACAAAGTCAAGGTATTGGAGTGGCCATCACAAAGCCCTGACCTCAATCCTATTGAACATTTGTGGGCAGAACTACAAATCTGACTCAGAGGCCTACAAACCTGACTCAGTTACACCAGCTCTGTCAGGAGGAATGGGCCAATATTCACCCAACTTATTGTGGGAAGCTTGTGGAAGGCTATCTGAAACATTTGATCCAAGTTAAACAATTTAAAGGCAATGCTACCAAATACTAATTGAGCATATGTAAACTTCTGACCCACTGGGAATGTGATGAAAGAAATAAAAGCTGAAAAAAAATCATTCTCTCTACTATTATTCTGACATTTCACATTCTTAAAATAAAGTGGTGATCCTAACTGACCTAAAACAGGGAATTTATTTACATTTGACATTTTAGTCATTTAGCAGACACTCTTATCCAGAGCGACTTACAGTAAGTAGTGAATGCATACATTTCATACAATTTCCTACATTTATTTTCTGTGCTGGCCCCCTGTGGGAATCGAACCCACCACCCTGGCGTTGCAAACACCATGCTCTACCAACTGAGCTTCAGAGATCTTATACTAGGATTAAATGTCAGGAATTGTGAAAAGCTGAGTTTAAATCTATTTGGCTAAGGTGTATATAAACTTCCGACTTCAACTGTATTTAGATATCTTTGTTAGAAAGGATACTATATTTCTCTTGACGTAGTGATGCTAAATGTAAAATGGGGTTTGTTTAAATAGACTAAATTGAACAGCTTTGTATGCATAACAAAAAACATTACATTTTTGCTCCATCCTGGTGGCGCAGTGGATTCATTCTGGGGAACAGAACATCATAGGTTTAAATCTCACTGATGCTGTATCACAATAATAAAGAAATAAATGTTTGCATGATTAATGCCTAAGCAAATTAATTTCCATGTGTCCTACTGTATCTGGTGAAATATATATATATTTTTTAATCTGTGCTTGTTGTTCAAAAAGTTAACCCAAATTAAGCTAGCAGCGTTTTAAACATTCTTATTGAAACCTTTTCAAGAAGTTATTCAAAAACCTCTAAATAACCTTTACATTTTGTTCTTAGAGTTTTAAGAAAACATTCAATAATAACCATCAAACATTCACATTTAGATAATGTTCTCAGAATGTTATTTAATTACCTTCAAATAACCTATAGTTTCCATTCTCAGAGCGTTAATAAAATCTCCCAGGAAAACTTTCAGGGAAACACAGTAAAGCAAAGAATTACTATTCCTAGAACAGGTTGAAATGTTCACTTCTGTTCTCGGAAGAAAAGGATTTTGACAAAGTCAAAATAATTAATTGTTTTATGATGCTTTTATCAAAACCATAGTAAATTATTTGAAAGATTTCTCTATACATCAGTTGGCTGCAATATGAGGTCCTAGACCTAGCATGAAAGTACATCCTTGTTGCAGAAAAAAAAGTTTGCCTTGGGGTAAATTGAGGTAATGGCCATGAGGTAAGTTGAGCCAATGGCAAGTTGAGCAAATTGTTTTCTTCCCAGGTGCAATGCAAGGCATTATCGCTGGGATATGAGGTAACAACAGGTCCTGGCCTATGTTTAAAGTGTTTAAAAAAGTACAAAGTGTTTGTTAGGTGTTACTGTAAGTCTGTGTTAAAAGATGTTTAAAATGATTAAAACACAAACAAGCGATTGTGATTGTGTTATGGAAATAAATATAGACATGGTTTTAAAAAGGTAGTATAGTATTAAATTCAGTACAGAAATTGGTAGGCGGGTTAACTTAGCCTGTCCCGCGGCTCAACTTACCCCATACACGGGGTAAGTTGTGCCAAGAGATCACTTTTTTTGGACAAGCTATATTTTAAAAACTGTAATGTTTACATGAATGCTGATACATTTCCAGGGATACACAACATCTGGAAATATATGTAGATATCTTTGTTAGAAAGAACACTATATGTCCCTTGACGGAGTGATGCTGAATGGCTCAACTTACACCACTCTCCCCTATGATGGTTGTTAAAAGCTGAATTTTGATAATATTACCATTGTATCGACATGCTCGTCACTCCCGTTCAACAACTTTAAATATCTTTGGCACAGTAGGCATCAAGTCACTTGCCGATAATGTTGCATAAAACGTTTGAAAGGTCTATCATTTTTACTGAACACAATCAAAGTTAACATAGGCCGTAGATGTTTTCAATTGCCCACCTTATAAGCTTAGGCATGTTTTTGAACAACATGATTTTGCGCTCAGAAGGGATAACTTGAAATAACATGATGTAGGTTAATTAAATAATAAAAATAAAATTATTTATTAGCCTAGTTGTTATAAGTATTTAGGCATATCATGTGAATTTGGCCTAATCATTGTCAAAAGAGCAAAATATTTTGTCGAATATAGGTCTATAATTTATGGGTTGATAATGTAGAAATATCAAAACATTCTTTCAACAACTCCAAACCAATTGCCTGTCTATGGTGCAGGAACCACTGACTCACTGCCCTTTTCTATTATCAAGACACCTGCTGGTAACTGCTTGGGACAGGCCTTGCGGTCTCCATAATATCTGTCGACTAGGTGTGACTCTTATGACTAAAGAGGCTTCATGCATAGCTTTTATTTTTGCACATAAGAGTTGGAGTAAAATGTCTCTATTCTCAGCACTTACGAACAATTTTTCTACTCTGAGACACTTTGTGGATACGGGCCCTGGCCTCTATTAAATCTCAAAGATTCAATCAATACTTGCCTTTGAATTGAACTTCCCTGCATTTCGGAATTTTGAAATTGACCAACCGCTTGAAAATATGAAGGACAAGCCTATTCCTCTTGTAGGATACCCTAGTTTTTCTTATCAGAAAATATGGGGAATGAATGAATAATTAAACGCTTGATAGACACCTTTGTATGATCATCTTATAGTGTTATCGTCAATTATCAAGTCATGATCAACTCCAGCATTAAAAACATTACACATAGACGAGAGCAGTACTACACCTCTGTGTCCAATCTGTAACATGAGTTCCACCCACGTTGCTTCTTTTTCTCTGTGATCTGACACACAAGGAAGTAAAAGGGGAGGGCTCCCACATGAAAAAAATACTTCAGTTTAATATAGAATACTATCCTACTTACTACAGAATTCACATAGTTGAGGTGTGGCTTGGGAGACTCCAGAGGGATCCAGGAAGAAACTAACTCGGGTTAGCCAGAGGCAGATGCAGAACGGAACAGGAGCGGCTGAGGAAGTTCGTCTGAGAGAGAGTAAGAGAGCTGAGGAAACTACTGTAGAGAGAGAGAGACATGGCAGACACAGAAACCGAGTCAAAATCCAAACCAGACCAGAAACTCTGCTGCAATGTGTGTTTCAGTGCTCTCAATAAGGATAAGCCCGATACCTGTGGCCACTCAGTCTGTGCCTCCTGCTTGGGGAAGAAAGGTAAAGGCTGTACCCAGTGTCTACAGAGCTCTGGCAAGCCTGAAACTGCACATGTGGAACAGAATGGAACGTTGAATGGAATGGTGGCCGAGTCTCCACCGGTGATCAAAATCAAAGAAAAATATGAAAAGGACATAGAAGCCCAGGATTCAAAGACCGCAGAGGAAACAATGATACAGGAAGACCTGAAGGAACCAGAGGACCCTAAAAAAACAGAGGAAGAGAAAAGGAAAGAGAAAGAGAGTGACCCTCCACAGCCTGCAGAGGAAGTGAAAAAGGATGGGGTGAACGAGAAATTAAAAGAAGAGAACGCAAAGGAAGAGAAGGCAAACGAAGAAGAGGCCAAGGAAGGGGTGAAAGTAGAGCCGTTGGGGCTCGATGATGTTGTGTGTGACTCGTGTATGGAGACGAGTCCGTGCATGGCCCTAAAGTCATGCCACACCTGCCTTGTGTCCTACTGCGAGGCCCACCTCAGGCCCCACCTGGAGAACCCCAAGTTCCAGAACCACCGTCTGGTGGAGCCGCTGAGGGACATCGAGAGACAGACCTGTGAGATTCACAAATGGCCCCTGGAGCTGTTCTGCTGTTCTGATGCTGTGTGTGTCTGTCAGGACTGTGTGACGGAAGACCATAGGGAACATAACACTGTTCCTGTGTTAGAGGCGCGCAGAACCATAGAGGTATTGCACTTTCTCTTCTGCATGCATACTTTCACCCTCTCTCTTATTCTCAGTTTAGAGTGGAATAAAAACTCACATCTCGCTAAACAGGATGGTTTGTTCACAAACTCATCCAAAGCCTTACAACAGGTGTGGAAGTCTAAAACATCCAGGAACATTTCACCAGCATGAGCACGTGTAGTAATAAATTGGCTATTGTCATGGTAGCCTGCACTGAGCTTGTATTAGTATCCTTAATGATAATATGGCAAACTTCATAATTTGTCCATGGTATATAAAGAAGATGTCCTTCTTCAGTCCACATTATCTTACCCAAGTCTTATGCCATAATGAATGTGGCTTGCATCAAAGGCAGCTGCTCTTATTTAAAGTAATAATGAACTTGTATCAACTAGAACCTTCACACATTTGACAACAGCTAGTCTATATATAGTAGTGTCTGACTGGTTGTAGGTCTTAACAGTGGGGGTTATGTTAGCACTTCTGTCAGCCAGGACAGGGAGATGGATGGAGTCCAACTCTGTCATTTTGGTCTCAGTCTACAGTCACTGTAAGGACACACTGCCTTTTTAATGAAGTTGACTTTTCATATCGACCGCAATGAAGACAGGATTACTTTTAATTCAATTACAGGGATATTCCCATATAAAGGTTGTCCTATATCACTGTGTGATTATTGTCTAAATTACAGTACAGTAGTACATTCTGGAAACTCTGGACTAACATATACAGTTAGGACTCAAACAAAAACAACACGCAACAACACAAGCTAACACAAGGAGACAGCAAATCAAGAAAACAGAATGGAAAATCTGACCGAAATAATATATTGACTGACATTCTTAGTGCATTCTGTCACAGAGAGAGCTTCAACCTCTGATGGTACAACACAGCAAATTATCCAGTGTTACATCAACACTGAGTGTTAAATATAACACTGTTCTAATGTCTATAAGGGTCTACACTTTTCAGAGTTAAATTAAAACATTGCTTAGTGTAAAGCCTTCATTGTATATTTCCCAGGTTGTCTTGCCTTTCGAGTGGATTGTAGAGTTACCACCCATGGCTGTATTGATTAATGACAGAGACATGGTTGTTGCATTCATACATTTTTTGTCCTATAGCCTTCACCAAGTGAGATCCAAAGCAAATATATATTATCATTAAAATGTATATATTTAAGTCAATAGGATACATATTTCATATTGCCTTATTTTGAGGGCCTAGTTTTACCCTAACACTGCGGCCTGAAACTCCTGGTTTACAAGCCACATCAGACAATTTCACCACAAAGTCTGGATTCCAATAGGAATTACACATCACCTTGCAAGCCAGCATAATGTGACTGGCAGGCCTGATGTGGCCTGTAAACCATGTGTTTCAGGCCATTATATTACACTCGCAGACAAAAAGGTTTAGATTTGTTCCTAAAGGGGTACAAACACTTCAAATCAAAGTTTATTTGTTACATGCACCGAATACAACAGGTGTAGACCTTACAGTGAAATGCTTACTTACAGACTCTAACCAATAGTGCAAAAAAGGTATTAGGTGAACAATAGGTAGGTAAAGAAATAAAACAACAGTAAAAAGACAGGCTATATACAGTAGCGAGGCTATAGAAGTAGCGAGGCTACATACAGACACCAGTTAGTCAGGCTGATTGGGGTAGTATGCACATGTAGATACGGTTAAAGTGACTATGCATATATGATGAACAGTGGGTGGTGGGTGGCGGGACACAATGCAGATAGCCCGGTTAGCCAATGTGCGGGAGCACTGGTTGGTCATCCCTGTAGTGGTACCCTGTAAGGTCATCCTTTGTACCTTTAGTTATAAGTGCATAATTGTACCCCAGTTCATACCTCAGGCCACATCAGGCATGGAAGTAGGGTTGCAAAATTCCAGTGACTTTCACAAAATTCCAATATTTTCTGCTTCCTTTTCCAGCAAACTTCCAACCAGGATTTCTGGAAAACCTGGGAATTTTGCAACCCTACCTGCAAGTGGGTGCGTTGCTCAAAAATTCAACTCAAAACAGTTACTCTATGGGTTTGAGTAAAAATACAAAATCACTTTAATGAACTGTACTCAGATAATGCATAGTAAGTGCAATGGATTTCCTCAAAGGTTTTGAGTAATGACAACACATTGGGCTTTACAGTGTAGCTCACACCTGTTATTTGCACAGTGAGTTGTTGCAAAACTTGGAATAATGCCATTCCTTAAGTAAACAAAGGAATGTATGAAAATCCAAAAAGTCAATATTTGACAATAGTCACGCAACAACTCAATTACTAGCTGAATCCTTGGTCATTTACATGCAATGTAGCTGCAATAAGCTCATATTCCGAACTAAACTCAAAGTATGACTGAGGAGGGAAAGCTCCTCTTCATCTACAGCTCATTCCTCATGTTCTTCTTGTGTCATCCTGAGCAAATACCTCTTTTGAGGAATTACATAACTCAATGGAATAAGGGTGGGATTGAACAGGAGGCAGAGCCTTCTGTCTGTGCTGACCCATGACATTCTACAACAGTTTGTGCCATTTATGTAGATGTATCTGATTATCTTTGTTGAGTTACTGTTTAATGCTGGCTCAGGGAACATCAAAAAAATATATTTTGGTAGCATTTGAGACACATGATTTTGGACTCAGTTTCCCTTCAAGGGTTCTAACTGTTGTCTCGCAACATAACAAGACACAGCAGGTGAATAGCTGTAAGTAATGTTTTGTGACGTGAGATATGCGTCTCTGTGCCAAATTATGAGATAATGTAGGACAATAGAATTCCCTTCAGGAGGAGGTGTCGACATTCTGGACTGAACAATGGCCCTGTCTTTGACATAATTGTAATCCACACATCATCTACAAATGGTTCAAACCCAAAGACGTCGAGTGGCTTTGCTGTTCCTGTCTTTAGAACAAGATATGGGTCTTTTCAGCGCAATGAGAGCATGTTCAGACTTGAACAGGAATCTACTGAGGGGAAGGGAGAGGGAAAGACACAAGTGCAGATGTTGAGTAACCTGGTCCCAGATCTGTTTGTGCTGTTTTGCTAACTCCATCCTTGACAAGGACCATAGGTTGTTGGCAAGACAGCACAATCAGATCTGGCACCATGCTAGAATGTCGAAATGCAACATTGAAGTCACACACTGGGCTGCCTAGGAGGTTTTCAAAGTGTTGCCTTTCAATAGGGTTCTCATAATGATCCCACATCTCATCCACAGCCAAGGTTGGGGAGTAACGGATTAACGGATTAGAAAAAAACTAACTGTAAAAATGTGGGCTTAGGCAAGGGTTCTTCTAAGATCCTCAAAGTTCTTTGAAGAACCTTAGGGTTCTTGACACTGTAAATGGCCCCCAAAAGGTTCTTCCAAGAACCCAATAGGAGGTGGGGGTTTATCGAGGAACCTCTTTAGTTGGTGGGGGTTCTTGCAGGAACGTAACTGCCCAACTGAAACATTTCGATTTGAAAGGACAGCAGATGCAGGCATTTAACTGAGGCACTTTAAATCTTCTCAATTTACGGTAAGGTTTGTCCCTTGTATGATCTAAATTGATAATGTTTATAATGATACCATTAATCTATTCATATTTGTGCCAATCTTTCTAAACCAGAAAATGGACACAATTCAATGGATATCAATCAACAAAGAGGTAAGAATATATAGGCTATAAGAATATGTTGAAGGCTAGCTGTATTGCGTGCAGATGAACTGCATACCTTTGTGCCTGTGTCTGCAGGTATACTTATGAGGAGGCATACAAAGGTATGTCAATTGTTATTGGTATGTTATGCAGATCAAATGTACCATCCTCCTCCCTTTCCTATTCAAATAATATCCCATAGGCCTCTACATTATGGACATGGTATGTGTATAAAAACCATTATCAAAACATTTTTTTTCGTTCACATTCACCACAAAAACCACCATGTGCAAGTTTTGTTAATCGTCTGTACAATCACAATTTTTTGGATTCACAGTCTTCACCCTCCCTACACCTCTGATGAATATAAACCTGTTTGATCACCATGCACTGCAAAATCATTCTGACTATGGATACGGAGAACATCAACACATTAACATGAACACGCCAGAGGATATACTCACTGGACTTGGGGCTCTGCTGGGAGTTTACCTCATATTTAGATTTTTTTATTCTGCTTTGCCACTAAAATCATAATAAACATTGAGAACTAAAATATTGGATAATGAAGGAGGATAACATACCAATACCAATTGACATTTTTTGTATACCTCCTTGTCTGTATACCTACAGACACAAAAGTGATCTGCACCCAATACAGCTAGCCTTCAGCACTCTAAAAAATGTACACTCTAAAAATGTTACTTTACCAGCAAAAATATTGTACTCAGATTAGATACTTTTGAAAAATAGACAATTACTTCTAGGATTACTTTTACTGTTTTCTGAATCAAATGTACTTATAAAGCCCTTTTTACATTAGCAGATGTCACAAAGTGCGATAGAGAAACCCAACCTAAAACCCCAAACAGCAAGCAATGCAGATGTAGAAGCACGGTGGCTAGGAAAAACTCGAAAGGCAGGAACCTAGGAAGAAACCTAGGGAGAACCAGGCTCTGAGGGGTGGCCAGTCTTCTTCTGGCTGTGCTGGGTGGAGATTATAAGAATACATGGCCATTTAAGGCCAGATTGTTCTTCAAGATGTTCAAATGTTCATAGACAGGGTGCAACATGTCAGTACCTCAGGAATAAATGTCAGTTGGCTTTTCATGGCCGAGCATTCAGAGGTCGAGACAGCAGGTGCGTAACAGAGAGAGAGAGTCGAAAACAGCATGTCCGGGACAAGCTAGATCTCTTTCACCACATGAGGGGGCGCAAAACTGGACAGGAAGATCACGTCTATAACTCAACCCACTCAAGTGACACAACCCTCCCAGGGACGCATAGAATCCCAGTGGAGAAAGGGAAGCCAGCCAGGCAGAGACAGCAAGGGCAGTTCGTCGCTCCAATGCCTTGCCGTTCACCTTTGCACCCCTGGGCCAGACTACACTCAACTATAGGACCTACTGAAGAGATGAGTCTTCAGTAATGACTTAAAGGTCGAGAACGAGTCTACGTCTCTCACATGGATAGGCAGATCATTCCACAAAAATGGAGCTCTAGGAGAAAGCCCTGCCTCCAGCTGTTTGCTTTGAAATTCTAGGGACAATAAGAAGGCCTGCATCTTGTGACCGTAGCGTACGTGTAGGTATGTACGGCAGGACCAAGTCAGAGAGATAGGTAGGAGCAAGCCCATGTAATGCTTTGTAGGTTAGCAGTAAAACCTTGAAAACAGCCCTAGCCTTAACAGGAGAGAGGCTAGCACTGGAGTAATATGATCAAATTTTTTGGTTCTAGTCAGGATTCTAGTAGCCGTGTTTAGTACTAACGGAAGTTTATTTAGTGCTTTATCCGTGTAGCCGGAGAGTAGAGCATTGCAGTAGTCTAATCTAGAAGTGACAAAGCATGGATTAGTTTTTCTGCATAATTCTTTGACAAAAGGTTCTGATTGATGCAATATTATGAAGATGGAAAAAAGCTGTCCTTGAAATATTTGTAATATGTTTGTCAAAAGAGAGATCAGGGTCCAGAGTAACGCCGAGGTCCTTCACAGTTTTATTTAGGACGACTGTACAACCATCAAGATTAATTGGCAGATCCAATAGCAGATATCTTTGTTTCTTGGGGACCTAGAACTATCATATCTGTTTTGTCCAAGTTTAAAAGTAAAACATTTGCCGCCATCCACTTCCTTATGTCTGAAACACAGGCTTCCAGGGTAGGCAATTTTGGGGCTTCACCATGTTTCATTGAAATGTACAGCTGTGTGTTGCCCACATAGCAGTGAAAGTTGACATTGTCTTTCCGAATGACATCACCAAGATGCAGAATATATAGTGAAAACAATTGTGGTCCAAAAACTGAACCTTGAGAAAGGCCGAAACTTACAATTGATTTGTCAGAGGACAAACCATCCACAGAGACTAACTTATATCTTTCCAACAGATAAGATCTGGATGGTCTGGAGCAGGCCCTGGTGGTAAACCCAAGGTTAAGGCTGAGTCAGGACTCAGTGGTGGTACATCCGGAAAGTCAAGCGGCGGCTTGACCAGGACTGGAGCTGGGTCAGGTGGTGCATGCTGGGCAGGGGTATCCTGGACATCCCGATGGGACCCAAAGCTGTGGCTGGGTCTGGTGGGGCTTTGCTGTCAGTAGCTGGTGACAGTGGTGTGGTCGGTCATCGTAGGTTGCAGCAGGCAGGTCAGGTGCTGCTTGATGGCCCCTAGATCAGGGACAGGCTGGGTTTCTGGGTTTCTGGAGTGCAATATCTCTCGTCGGCTGCAGTATTGGCTGGAGCACCAAGAACGAAAGGACTGGCTGTAGTCCCGGGGCCCGATGATCCAGCCCAGGCGACTGGACTGTCTGTAGTCCTGGGGGTTGCTGGACTGGCCTTGGTGCTGCCAACAGGGGCCATGGCAGAGGAGCTGGTACTGGTGACCACTGGACTACAAGCTGGCAGGAGAACTGCAGGGTCACCTCTAGAGCTGGGAGGGGTGGAAGAGCATGCTGCTCTGCAATGCAGAACCTGGGTGGCTGCAAGTCTCTCTGCGGGCTGTCACCAGCTCCCCCAACATTGAGGCCGTCCACTTGTGTCTCAGGGACGGGGAAAAGTCCAACAATTCAGGGTGGTAGTGTAGCAGGAACCCCTGCAAGAGTACGGCAGGCGAAAAATGCATCATGGCTTCCCGCCTCCACGGTTTGGAGAAGAAGCACCCTAAACTCCTGCAACAGCCGATCGACGTCTGAGTCCTGCAATCTGGAGAGGGGCCATATAAAGGAGAGGGGCCATATAGTCCTGTTGTCAGGTGTGGGGCTCCCACAGGCTCCAGGTTGGGGGCATAATCCAAATGGTGGTAGTCCACTGCGTACCCCAGAGCCTTACTCCATTGGACCGCAGATGGGCTGTGTGGCAAATATCCTGTGTGGTCTCTGTGGGCCGCCATAGTGTAGTGGTGTCAGAAAAGTCACAAATCCAGCTCGAACGACCATGAAAGAGAGAGACCTGGCTTGACGTGTTTTGTTGGTCAGGGAATCTTTATTCACACATGAAAGGATGCATGGGGATGTAGAATGGTGGTGGTTTTGTAATGGACAGAAACAGAGGTAATGAATAGACTGTACACAATACAATAACTACAAGCACAAATAGAGCAACAAAGCTATTAAACTTTTTTGATTAAACTTTTTTATTATTTTTTATTAAACTGCCTCCATGCAGTCTTTTTAATTTCATTTTAAAATCATCAATTTTGTCTAATAAATCACAATATTTTTAAAAGATCATATATTTCCCTGAGCTGTCTTGAGCCACTGAAATGCTCAGCCCGACTGTGTGGGCGTGAAGATACAAATGTTTATATATTTACATACAGCCCCGATTGCCTGTTAGAATCATCTAGAGCCCAGCCCCTTTTCCCTTAAAAAAAAACCAACAACAAAGGCACATGGTATTCAACCTGTCAGTTGGGTCTGGACCCTGAAAGCAACAAACTTCCACAGGTGTGTAGGTTACTTTTGTTTTGTCATCAAAACAAAAGGCGTACATCACACATCTTAATTTGGTATATCATTATTCAACTCTTTTCAATAGGTCACTAGAAGATGCAGTAGGTCACCAGAAGATGCAAGACCAGAACAGCCTGTTTGCTTGTTGGATGATCCTGGCCTATACCCTGTCTGCAGTTTATTCATTGCAGAATGCCAAGATTATCTACAGGGCAGACTATAGGCCTCTGCGTCTCAGAGGTCAAACACAGTAAGTCATATTAAGCTGTGTTAGGCCTCCGAGTCTGAGGCCCATGGTATAATCTTCAGTATCATCACAAAGTATATTTCATCATTTTTTACATTTATGTTTCTTCTAATGAGTAAACACTCTTGAATGGCACATTTTGGAATGTTTTCTGATGTTGAAAGTAAATAAAGAAACCAGATGAAATTAAAAGCTGTTGTCGTTCTTCATAATTTCTCTTGTCACTTATTTACATAACATAATAAACAGATCGTATAACGTTGAGTGGTGGGTGCAACTTGAAAGGATTGTGAGGTGCTGACAAGAGTCACATAACAATTAGACACATTAGCAGTGTGATAACACTGCTGTGGCTATGTGTGCAGTCACTGAATTTTCCTCTCTTTGTCTTCCTCTCCCTTTTCCTGCCAGAGGGAACTACGAGATAAACAAACAGAGATGGTGAAGACAGTGGCGGCAGCAGAGAATGCCATCAACCAACTCCAACTCAACACTGTTTCCTTTGAGGTACAGTATGCTGCAGTGCCCTTGTTACCTGTTTAAAGGATGATGTCAAAGGCTAAGGCTAGGACAACCCCTGACAATCCTGCTGATAGATGTGTCTGTTGACTGTTGTCTTGTCAACAAAGTGCTATGTAGCATTGCTTCATCAACGTGTTTGCGGATTCCAGGTAACCCACACAGACAGTGACACAAAAACAGAGGCATGTCACAATTTCTCACAGGCTGTCTTCACAGGCAGTAAACACTACTGAAACCTCTGATCTATAAGTCCCTAGTTATAGGATCCACCCACCCCAACAGGTTTACCCAGGTGTGGTAAATGGAATCTACTGGTTTGTGTGGCCCACATCAAGGCCAGCAAGCTAGGTACACTGGACCCACTCCAATTTGCCTACCACTCCAACAGATTCACGGACGATGCCATTTCCATCGCTATTCACACGACCAGAACACATCTGGACAAGAGGAATACCTATGTCAGAATGCTGTTCATTGACTACAGTTCAGAATTCAACACTGTTCCCTCCAACCTCGACACCAAGCGCAGAGCTCTGAGTCTGGACACCACCCTCTGCAACTGGATCCTGGACTTCCTGACGGGCAGACCACAGGCTGTAAGGATTGGCAACAACACCTCCTCCACATTGACTCTTAACACAGGGGCCCCCAGGGGTGTGTCCTCAGTCCTCTGCTGTACTCCCTGTTCACCCACGACTGCATGGCTTTGCACGACACCAACTCCATCATCAAGTTTGCTGATGACACCATGGTTGTAGGCCTGATAACCAACAATGAAGAGTCAGACTGCTGTATAGGGAGGAGGTAAGTGAACTGGCATTGTGGTGTCATGACATCAACCTCTCCCTCAACATCAGCAAAACAAAGGAGTTGATTGTTGACTTCAGGAAGCAGAGGAGGGAACATGCCCCGATCCACATCAATGGAACTGCAGTAGAGAGAGTCACAGTTCCTCTGTGTCCACATCACTGAGGACTTGTCATGGACCAACACCACCACTCTTGTCAAGAGGGTGAAACAGTCTCTACTTCCTAAGGTGGCTGAAGAAATTTGGTAAGCCGCCCTGTGTACTCTCCAAATACTACCGCTGCACCATCGAGAGCTCCTGATCGGTTGCATCGTACGGGAATTGCTCTGTCCATGACCGCAAGGCCCTCCAGTGGGGGGTGAAGATTGCCCAGTACATCACTGGGACCGTGCTCCCACCCATCCAGGACATCTACTCAAAACAGTCCCTGAGGACTGTTCTCTCCCTTACTGTCGGGCAGACGGTATCAGAGCATCAGGTCTGATACCAACATGCTCAAACAGTTTCCAAGCCATCAGACTCCTGAACACTTGAACTGGACTGACCACCTTCTCTGATTCTCCACACTTTAGCAGACATGCACCCACTTATGCACACAACCACACACACACACACACATATATATATACACATTAATTCTACACACACATCACAACTGCTGCTACCAGACTCTCATTATACTGCTCAGTTTATACACAGCCCGCCATTCCCCCCTTACCCAATACAAGTGTAAATATTGGACTATAAATTGGGCCTTCCTGTATTATAGTTATGCTAAAATATTTATTATATTCTACTGAGCCATTGACTTTATGTTCGTGTACTTATAGTCCAGAAATTACGGTAATAAAACTTGAAACTCAAGTCATGCAGTGAAGCATTCCTTGTCCCCAGGGATTGATTGTGTAAGCAGACAGTACATACGTACCTGAAGCATAGAATGACAAGAAAGGACAAAGCCAATTGAATCCATAGCCGTGGGAAGTAGTTTGAGGGTGGGGGTGCTGCTAGAATTTATTTTTTTTGCCCGCGCTCAAGATGTCTATACTGGTCCGCTAATACAGGACTATTGAAGGCCCAGTGCACCATGTTTATGAAACATTTGAACTAATTGTATTTGAGTGTTTACCAGCTTTTGGAACTTCAGTCTGATAATTATCTGTAATAAACAGTTAATCTGATAATACTTGTGGAAAATAAAAATACTTGCTTGATATATGTTTTCCAGTTTCTTGAAATACTTTGCAAATGCAACTGATACATGTTTTCCAGTTTCTTGAAATATGTTTTCCAGTTTCTTGAAATACTTTGCAAATGCAACTGATATATGTTTTCCAGTTTCTTGAAATACTGGCTTTCATGAGGACTGCCACAGGAAAGGAAGACCCAGAATTACGTCTGCTGCAGAGGATAAGTTCATTAGAGTTAACTGCACCTCATATTGCAGCCCAAATAAATGCTTCACAGAGTTCAAGTAACAGACACATCTCGACATCATCTGTTCAGAGAAGACTGCGTCAATCAGGCCTTCATGGTCAAATTTCTGCAAAGAAACCACTACTAAAGGACAGCAATAAGAAGAAGAGACTTGCTTTGACCAAGAAACACAAGCAATGGACATTCACCGGTTCCCACCGTGAAGCATGAAGGAGGAGGTGTGATGGTGTGGGGTGCTTTGCTGGTGACACTGTTGATACGCCATCCCATCTGGTTTGCGCTTAGTGGGACTATCATTTATTTTTTAACAGGACAATAACCCAACACACCTCCAGGCTGTGTAATGGCTATTTGACCAAGAAGGAGAGTGATGGAGTGCTGCATTAGATGACCTGGCCTCCACAATCACCCGACCTCAACCCAACTCAGATGGTTTGGGATGAGTTGGACCACAAAGTGAAGGAAAACCAGCCAACAAGTGCTCAGCCATGCGTGAACTCCTTCAAGACTGCTGGAAAGCATTCCAGGTGAAGCTGGTTGAGAGAATGTGAAGAGTATTTAAAGCTCTCATCAAGGCAAAGGGTGGCTACTTTGAAGAATCTAAAGTCTAAAATTTCGATTTGTTTAACACTTTTTTGGTTACTACTTGATTCCATATGTGTTTTTTCATAGTTTTGATGTCTTCACTAATATTCTACAACATAAAGTAATAAAAATAAAGAAAAACCCTTGAAGGAGTAGGTGTGTCCAAACTTTGTTTGGTACTGTGTATATATATATATATATAAAACATTTATTTTATTTTCTTCAGATTTTTCAGGGGGTGCTGCAGCACCTTCAGTACCCCTACTTCCCGCAGCTATGACTGAATCTATTATCTCTATCTATCTAACACTAATCTGCCATCACCATGTCCATATACCTGATAATACATACGCAATTGTGAAACTGACCCGAAAACACCTTTGGCATCTCCCCATCTAGAATTCAGTGACGGAGGTCCGTGAGGTGATTGACAGCCAGTTTATGGAGCTGCAGGCTGCGGTGGAGCGGGCCAAGAGAGAGGTAACCCTATATATTGATTAAGTGATATGCCAATATGTTGTATGCAATGTGCGTATATGTAGGCTGATCTATTCTTTTTACCTGCTTTTAAAAAATATATAATATGACATCATATTCTATGTATGTTTTTTCATATGAACCAAGATTTTCAAATAAACCTAAACCTGAACCTAAACTTAAAGGTGACGGAGATCCTGGAGGGAGAGGAGAAGCAGGCTCTCAGACAGACCGAGGGGATCAAGGTACACCTGGAGCAGAAGTGTACTGAGCTGAAGAAGACACAAGAGCAGTTAAAAAAGCTCTCGAAGAACAAGAACCACGTGGACTTCCTACAAGTAAGGTGGTTCTCACATGGCCTGGTGATTTATGATGGTTTATGATGGAGACTGACATGGAGGTCGTGCCAAGGGAGTCGGTAGTGTTTTTCACTCATTCATGGTTCTCATGGTGGTTAGCTTTGAAGGAGTGGCTGCACATACAATTACTTGCAGGGGCCAAGAGCTCTTTGGGGGTTAATCATGAACACTGAGAAGGTTGTGGTGATGTAGTAATGGAGTGCTGTGACTCAGCAGTGTTATTCATTAACCTTAACTCAAGCCATAGCGCTGCTATCATACGTATTCACTTTAATCATGGAACATGACTCAGACATTAATGACAGTTCATCATTAGTTGCCAACGAGGTACAAAATAGTGAACGAAGCTGTGTTGTGTGTTTTACAGGAGTACTCTAAGTGGAAGAAGGACAGCCCTGACATTACCCTACCCGGGGTCTACATCGGCCTCATGGACCGGCTCAACTCCTTCAGCAGAGTGATTGTTACTTCCACACAGGAGCTGTGTGAGAAGCAGCTGTCCAATTACATAGAGACACTCAAAGAGACCTGCAAAAATGGTGAGTGCAGTCACCGTTTGGTGAGCAAAGGAAAAAACTGCCATAGCGGCTGGCGGCAAGCCTCAGCAAGTCCCGATCTATGCTTGTTTGCTGGGAAGGGTCAGCACCACAGGAGGCTGCTGAGGGGAGAACGGCTCATAATAATGTCCAGAACTGAGCGAATGGAATGGCATCAAAAACCTGGAAACCATGTGTTTGATGTATTTGCTACTATTCCACTGATTCTGCTCCAGTCATTACTACGAGCACGTTCTCCCCAATTAAGGTACCACCAACCTCCTGTGGTCAACACACCACGGCATCCCTCATCCTGGTCATACAGAAAGGAGTAAGTAAACAGGAAGTGACTGTGTTACAAGAGGAAGAATAACACTTCAGCTTTTTGCTCCAGATAGCCAGGGAGATCATATGTGTTCATACTTCTCTGCAGACCTGAGGAATCCTTCAGACAGTGTCATACAGTAGGTGTAGTGCTCTGGTAACAACAGGTAGAATGAAGTCTCAGAAGTCACTAGAGTGAAGCCCATCTGTGAGCTGTGTGAGTCACCACATTTGAGACATCATACGGACAAAAAATGTTGCCTGAAAGAGATTAGTATTACAGTGACTTTGTAGCAATGTGTTTTTTCTTGCACAATGTCATGTTTGTCCTTGCAGAAAAAATTGCTACATTCAAATGGAAAATTCATGCCTGGGAGTTAAAAAGCGAAGGTTGGCCATGTGATTATTTACAATAAAACATGTTATTTTTCTCTCTCTCTACTCTTCAGACAAGATGGGGATAAAAACCACAGTCCATGAAATAATCGCAGCCAAACAGAACATGACTGTGCCAGACCCAAAGACGCGGGATGACTTCCTAAAGTGTAAGTCTCTTCTATTACATTCAGGTCTTTACAGAAGCAAAACAATGCTTCAAATCACTTGAACGCTCATATATTATTGCAGTATTGTTGTTTTAGATGTGTAAAGTTAGCCTTGCCTAAGTTGTTGATCCTGTTTTGCTATTCTCTCTCATTACTGTTATGTTGTTGTTATTCTCTCTCACGCTTTGCAGATGCCGCGCCTGTGAGTTTTGACGCAGATACGGCCCATAAGTTCCTACGTCTGACTGAGGAAAACCGGAAGGTGACCAACACCACACCCTGGCAACACCCGTACCCCAATGTCCCTGAGCGCTTTGAGAACTGGCGCCAGGTACTGGCCACAGAGAGCTTCTATGTCGGTCGACACTACTTCGAGGTGGACATGAGCGGTGAGGGCACGCACGTCGGACTCACCTACAAGAGCATCGATCGCAAGGGCCCAAAGAACAACAGCTGCATTACCGGCAATGACTTCTCATGGTGTCTACAATGGAATGGCCGCAGCTTCTCTGCCTGGCACAATGATGTGGAGACGCCTCTGAAAGTGGAGAAGTTCACACGTATTGGGGTCTATGTGGAATTCAGCTGTGGCCTACTGGCCTTCTATGGGGTGGATGATGCTGTCGGCATGACCCTCATTCACAAATACAAGGCTGACTTTCTGGAGCCCCTCTACCCAGCCTTCTGGCTGTCGAAGAAGGAGAACGTGATAGAGCTTGTTGGACCTGGGGAGTCGCTGACACTGAAAAGCCCCTCTCCTCCTAACTCACCCCCAAACACCGATGTTGCACCTCCCAGCCGTTTCACAGTATCTTCTGTTGTTGATCAATGATCAATCTGTCAGTGGTAAATTTCCCCTGTCAACCCTAAAAAGTTTCAGAATGCAAGAAGAAATGGAAAAGGAAACACATCAGCCGGCCCCATACTTGTACTTATACTTATGTAAATATTTCTGTTTTTATTTTTAATACCTTTGCAAAGATTTCCAAAACCTGTTTTTCGCTTTGTCGCTATGGGGTATTGTGTGTAGATTGGTGAGGGGAACTTTTTATTTAATCCATTTCAGAATAAGGCTGTAACGTTGCAAAATGTGGAAAAAGTTAAGGGGTCTGAATACTTTCCGAATGCACTGTATATCCCAATAAGGTGACAAGAAACCTCACTAGTCTTGTAAATGATTTTCAAAATACAAGTATAATATTTGTTATATATACAGTACCAGTCAAAAGTTTGTTTTCTTTATTTTGACAATTTTCTACATTGCAGAATAATAGTGAAGACATCAAAACTATGAAATAAAAAAGTGATATAGTAACCAAAAAAAGTGTTAAACAAAACAAAATATATTTTAGATTCTTCAAAGCAGCCACCCTTTGCCTTGATGACAGCTTTCCACACTCTTGGCATTCTCTCAACCAGCTTCATGAGGTAGTCACCTGGAATGCATTTCAATTAACATGTGTGAATTTAAAAAAAATCATTTGTGGAATTGCTTTCCTTCTTAATGCGTTTGAGCCAGTCAGTTGTGTTGTGACAAGGTAGAGGTGGTATACAGAAGATAGCCCTATTTGGTAAAAGACCAAGTCCATATTATGGCAAGAACAGCTCAAATAAGCAAAGAGAAACGACAGTCCATCAATACTTTAAGACATGGAGGTCAGTCAATATGGAAAATTTCAAGAACTATGAGTGTTTCTTCAAGTGCAATCGCAAAAACCATCAAGCACTATGATAAAACGGGCTCTCATGAGGACCGCCACAGGAAAGGAAGACCCAGAGGTACCTCTGCTGCAGAGAATAAGTTAATTAAAGGTACCAGCCTCAGAAATTAAAGCCCAAATAAATGCTTCAGAGTTCAAGTAACAGATACATCTCATCATCAACTGTTCAGAGGAGACTGCGTGAATCAGGCATTCATGGTCGAATTGCTGCAAAGAAACGACTACTAAAGGACACCAATAAGAAGAAGAGACTTGCTTGGGCCAAAAAACATGAGCAATGGACTTTAAACCGGTGGAAATCTGTCTTTTGGTCTGATGAGTACAAATCTTTTATTTTTAGTTCCAACCGCTGTGTCTTTGTGAGATGTAGAGTAGGTGAACGGATGATCTCAGCATGTGTGGTTCCCACCGTGAAGCATGGCGGAGGAGGTGTGATGGTTTGTGGGTGCTTTGCTGGTAACACTGTCAGTGATTAATTTAGAATTCAAGGCACACCAACAACAAGTGCTCAGCATATGTGGGAACTTCTTGAAGACTGTTGTAAAAGCACTCCAGGTGAAGCTGGTTGAGAGAATGCCAACACCATGCAAAGATGTCAAAGGCAAAGGGTGGCTAAATTGAAGAATCTAAAATATTAAATATATTTTTATTTGTTTAACACTTCTTTGGTTACTACATGATTCCATGTGTTATTTAGTTTTGATGTCCTCACTATTACTATACAATGTAGAAAATACAAAATATAAAGCAAAACCCTTGAATGATTAGATGTGTCCGAACTTTTGACTGGTACAGTATATATATATATATATATATATATATATATGTAAACTTCCGACTTCAACTGTGTGTGTGTGTGTGTATATATATATATATATACACACACACACACACAGTTGAAGTCGGAAGTTTACATACACCTTAGCCAAATACATTTAAACTCAGCTTTTCGCAATTCCTGACATTTAATCCGAGTAAAAATTCCCTGTCTTAGGTCAGTTATTTTATTTTAAGAATGTGAAATGTCAGAATAATAGTAGAGAGAATGATTTATTTCAGATTTTATTTCTTTCATCACATTCCCAGTGGGTCAGAAGTTTACATACATTCAATTAGTATTTGGTAGCATTGCCTTTAAATTGTTTAACTTGGGTCAAACGTTTCAGGTAGCCTTCCACAAGCTTCCCACAATAAGTAGGGTGAATTTTGGCTCATTCCTCCTGACAGAGCTGGTGTAACTGAATCAGGTTTGTAGGCCTCCTTGCTCGCACATGCTTTTTCAGTTCTGCCCACCAATTTTCTATAAGATTGCGGTCAGGGCTTTGTGATGGCCACTCCAATACCTTGACTTTGTTGTCCTTAAGCCATTTTGCAACAACTTTGGAAGTATGCTTGGGGTTATTGTCCATTTGGAAGACCCATTTGCGACCAAGCTTTAACTTCCTGACTGATGTCTTGAGATGTTGCTTCAATTTATCCCCATAATTTTCCTCCCTCATGATGCCATCTATTCTGTGAAGTGCACCAGTCCCTCCTGCAGCAAAGCACCCCCCCAACCGTGCTTCACGGTTGGGATGGTGTTATTCAGCTTGCAAGCCTCACCTTTTATCCTCCAAACATAACGATGGTCATTATGGCCAAACAGTTCTATTTTTGTTTCATCAGACCAGAGGACATTTCTCTAAAAAGTATGATCTTTGTCCCCATGTGCAGTTGCAAACCGTAGTCTGGCTTTTTTATGGCGGTTTCGGAGAAGTGGCTTCTTCCTTGCTGAGCAGCCTTTCAGGTTATGTCGATATAGGACTCGTTTTACTGTGGATATAGATATTTTTGTACCTGTTTCCTCCAGCATCTTCACAAGATCCTTTGCTGTTGTTCTGGGATTGATTTGCACTTTTCGCGCCAAAGTACATTCATCTCTAGGAGACAGAATGCGTCTCCTTCCTGAGCTGTATGACGGTTGCGTGGTCCCATGGTGTTTATACTTGGGTAATTTTGTTTGTACAGATGAACGTGGTACCTTCAGGCGTTTGGAAATTGCTCCCAAGGATGAACCAGAATTGTGGAGGTCTACAATTATCTTTGAGGTCTTGGCTGATTTCTTTTGATTTTCCTATGACGTCAAGCAAGGAGGCACTGATTTTGAAGGTAGGCCTTGAAATACATCCTCAGGTACACCTCCAATTGACTCTAGTGATGTCAATTAGCCTATCAGAAGCTTCTAAAGCCATGACATCATTTTTGGGAATTTTCCAAGCTGTTTAAAGGCACAGTCAACTTAGTGTATGTAAACTTCTGACCCACTGGATTTGTGATACAGTGAATTGTCAGTGAAATAATCTGTCTGTTGGAAAAATGACTTGTGTCATGCACAAAGTAGATGTCCTAACCGACTTGCCAAAACTATAGTTCGTTAACAAGAAATTTGTGGAGTGGTTGAAAACGAGTTTTAATTACTCCAACCTAAGTGTATGTAAACTTCTGACTTCAACTGTATATACACATTGCATTTGGAAAGTTCACACAATACCCCACAATGACAAAGCAAAAACATGTTTTTACACATTTTTGCAAATGCATTAAATCAGGACAGACGTTCCGCTAGCGGAACCCCTAGCCAACAGCCAATGGCATCGCACTGCGTGAAATACAAAACCAACTAAAATACCACAATTCAATTTTCTCAAACAATCAACTATTTTACACCATTTTAAAGATAAGACTCTCGTTAATCTAACCACATAGTCCGATTTCAAAAAGGCTTTACAGCGAAAGCAAAACATTAGATTATGTCAGGAGAGTACCCAGCCAAAAATAATCACACAGCCATTTTCCAAGCAAGCATATATGTCACATAAACCCAAACCACAGCTAAATGCAGCACTAACCTTTGATGATCTTCATCAGATGACACTCCTAGGACATTATGTTATACATGCATGTTTTGTTCAATCAAGTTCATATTTATATCAAAAACCAGCTTTTTACATTAGCATGTGATGTTCAGAACTAGCATACCCACCAAAAACTTCCGGTGAATTTACTAAATTACTCATGATAAACGTTGACAAAATACATAACAATTATTATAATAATTATAGATACAGAACTCCTTTATGCAATCGCTATGTCCGATTTTAAAATAGCTTTTCGGCGAAAACACATTCTGTAATATTCTGAGTACATAGCTCGGCCATCACAGGCTAGCTAATTTGACACCCACCAAGTTTGGGGCTCACTAAACTCAGAATTACTATTAGAAAAATTGGATTACCTTTGGTGTTCTTCATCAGAATGCACTCCCAAGACTTGTTCTTCAACAACAGATGTTGTTTTGGTTCCAAATAATCCATAGTTATATCCAAATACCTCCGTTTTGTTCGTGCATTCAGGTCACTATCCGATGGGTAATGCGCGAGCGCATTTCGTGACAAAAAATTTCAAAATATTCCATTACCGTACTTAGAAGCATGTCAAACGCTGTTAAAAATCAATTTTTATGCTATTTTTCTCGTAAAATAGCGATAATATTCCAACCGGGCAACGTTGTATTCATTCAAAGGCTGAAAGAAAAAAATTGAGAAGTCTCGTGAACACGCATCTCAGTCTCACTGTCCCCAGGCTGACCACTTACAAACTCTGCTGCTGTACTTTGCCCAGAGACAGCAGACACCCCATTCCACTTTCTGCCGGCTTTAGAGAGCCAATGGAAACCTTAGAAAGTGTCACGTTACAGCACAGATGCTGTAATGTTGATAGAGATGCAACAGAAGGACAACAAATTGTCAGACAGGGCACTTCCTGTATGGAATCTTCTCAGGTTTTGGCCTGCCATATGAATTATGTTATACTCACAGACACCATTCAAACAGTTTTAGAAACTTTAGGGTGTTTTCTATCCAAATCTACTAATTATATGCATATTCTAGTTTCTGGGCAGGAGTAGTAACCAGATTAAATCGGTTACGTTTTTTATCCGGCCGTGAAAATACTGCCCCCTATCCCAAAGAAGTTAAAAATAAAAAACGGAAATATCACATTTACACAAATATTGAGATTCTTTACTCTGCACTTTGTTGAAGCACCTTTGGCAGCGATTACAGCCTCAAGTCTTCCTGGGTATGACGCTACAAGCTTGGCACACCTGTATTTGGGGAGTTTCTCCCATTCTTCTCTGCAGATCCTCTCAAGCTCTGTGAGGTTGGATGGGGAGCGTCGCAGCATAGCTATTTTCAGGTCTCTCCAGAGATGTTTGATTGGGTTCAAGTCCGGGCTCTAGCTGGGCCACTCAAGGATATTCAGAGAATTGCCCCGAAGCCACTTCTGCGTTGTCTTAGCTGTATGCTTAGGGTCATTGTACTGTTGGAAGGTGGACCGTCGCCTCAGTCAGAGGTCCTGAGCACTCTGGAGCGGGTTTTCATCAAGGATCTCTCTGTACTTTGTTCCGTCCATCTTTCCCTCGATCCTGACTAGTCCATGCCGCTGAAAAACATCCCCAAAGGATGATGCTGCCAACACCATGTTTCACTGTAGGAATGGTGCCAGGTTTTTTCCAGACGTGATGCTTGGCATTCAGGTCACTGAGTTCAATCTTGGTTTCATCAGACCAGAGAATCTTGTTTCTCATGGTCAGATTCCTTTAGGTGCCTTTTAGCAAACTCCAAGTGGGCTGTCATGTGCCTTTTACTAAAGAGTGGCTTCCGTCTGGCCACTTTACCATAAAGGCCTGATTGGTGGAGTGCTGCAGAGATGGTTGTCTTTCTGGAAGGTTCTCCCATTTCCAAAGAGGAACTCTGGAGCTCTTACAGAGTGACCATCGGGTTCTTGGTCTCCTCCCTGACCAAGACCCTTCTCCCCCAATTGCTTAGTTTGGCCGGGCAGCCAGCTCTGGGAAGAGGTTGGTGGTTCTAATATTCTTTAATTTAAGAATGGTGGAGGCCACTGTGTTCTTGGGGACCTTCAATGCTGCAGAAATGTTTTGGTACCCTTCCCCAGATATGTGCCTTGACACAATCCTGTCTCGGAGCTCTACGGACAATTCCTTCGACCTCATTGCTTGGTTTTGCTCTGACATGCACTGTCATCTGTGGAATGAGTAGGTGTGTCCAAAGAGTTGGACTGGTGGTGTGGGGGTGCTTTGCAGGTGACACTGTCAGTGATTAATTTAGAATTCAAGGCACACTTAACCAGCAGGGCTACCACAGCATTCTGCAGCGATGCGCCATACCATCTGGTTTGCGCTTCGTGGGACTATCATTTGTTTTTCAACAGGACAATGATCCAACTCACCTCCAGGCTGGTAAGGGCTATTTGACTAGGTGGAGAGTGATGGAGCGCTGCATCAGATGACATGGCCCCCACAATCACCCAACCTCAACCCAATTGAGAGGGTTTGGGGTGAGTTGAACCGCAGAGTGAAGGAAAAGTAGCCAACGAGTGCTCAGCATATGCAGGAACTCCTTCAAGACAATGTAGAAAATAGTAAAATAAAGAAAAACACTTGAATGAGTAGGTGTGTCCAAACTTTTGACTGGTACTGTGTGTGTGTGTAATATATATATATGTATATATATATATATATATATATATATGCACATACCTACTCATATATATATATATATACACAGTGGGGTCTGAAATTATTGACACCCTTGATAAAGATGAGCAATAATTACTTTATAAAATAATTAATTCAAATACTGAGCTATATTGTACGCTACATTTTTGCGGGAATTGTATAATTTTCGATTTTCTACTATTCAATTGGTTAGAGAATGAGATTTTGTTTAACAAATTTTCCTCTCAAAAAGATAGGGGTAAAAATTGACACCCTTAAAGATTCTCATAAATAAAGTTGTCAAAAGTTTAGTATTTCGTCCCATACTCCTAGCACGCAATGACTACATCAAGCTTGTGACTCTACAAACTTGTTGGATGCATTTGCAGTTCCTTTTGATTGTGTTTCAGATTATTTTGTGCCCAACAGAAATGAATGTTAAATAATGTGTTGTGAATTTTTTTGTCACTTTTATTATAAATAAGAATCAAATATATGGATGCTACCATGATTATGGATATTCCTGAATGAATCGTGAATAATGATGAGTGAGAAAGTTACAGAGGTTCAAAGATCATACCACCAAGACATGCTAACCTCTCACCACTACCAATAACAGAGGTTATGTCTTGAGGGTATGATTTTTTGGGGAGCATACAATATAGTTCAGTATTTGAATTATTTATTTTATAGTCATTCTTGCTCATCTTTATCAAGGGTGTCAATTTCGGATCCCACTTTTTAAATATTTTTTTTTCTTATTCTTGCTGTGTGATTATGCATGAGTAATCTTGGTATAATGGCAATGTTTTGGTTACTTCTAATGTGATGGGTGACTTTTTATTTCAGTTTTTTTGTTTAAATATAATGCTAAGGAGTTGTGATGCCATGACTGTTTAAATGGTGGACTTTTTCAGTAAACTTTGGGACAGCTTTTACTGTTCACTATGTACTGTGACTTTAAAATGTACTGTGTTTGACAGATACCACTGTATACAAATAAAAGATGTGTCTTCAAATGAAATAAAATGTTATTGGTCACATACACATGTTTACAGTGCCTTGCAAAATTATTCATTCCCCTTGGTGTTTTTCCTATTTTGTTGCATTACACCCTGTAATTTAAATTCATTTTTATTTGGATTTATTTAATGGACATACACAAAATAGTCAAAATTGGTGAAGTGAAATAAAAAAATAACTTGCTTAAAAAAATGTAGAAAAAAAAAATGGAAAACTGGTTTGACTCATTTAGAGGTGCAATTTGAGTAATTTAGAGGTGTACCTGTGGATGTATTTCAAGGCCTACCTTCAAACTCAGTGCCTCTTTGCTTGACATCATAGGAAAATCAAAAGAAATCAGCCAAGACCTCAGAAAATATATTGTAGGCCTCCACAAGTCTGGTTCATCCTTGGGAGCAATTTCCAAATCCTGAAGGTACCACGTTCATCTGTACAAACAATATTACACAAGTATACACACCATGGGACCACGCAGTCGTCATACCGCTTAGGAAGGAGACGCGTTCTGTCTCCTGGAGATGACCGTACTTTGGTGCGAAAAGTGCAAATCAATCCCAGAACAACAACAAAGGACCTTGTGAAGATGCTGGAGGAAATAGGTACAAAAGTATCTATATCCACAGTAAAACGAGTCCTATATCGACATAACCTGCCACTGCTCCAAAACCGCCATAAAAAAAGCCAGACTACATTTTGCAACTGCACATGGGGACAAAGATCGTACTTTTTGGAGAAATATCCTCTGGTCTGATTAAACAAAAATAGAACTGTTTGGCCATAATGACCATTGTTATATTTCGATGATAAAGGGGGAGGCTTGCAAGTCGAAGAACACCATCCCAACCGTGAAGCACGGGGGTGGCAGCATCATGTTGTGGGGGTGCTTTGCTGCAGGAGGGACTGGTGCACTTCACAGAATAGATGGCATCATGAGGGAGGAAAATTATGGGGATATATTGAAGCAACATCTCAAGACATCAGTCAGGAAGTTAAAGCTTGGTTGCAAATGAGTCTTCCAAATGGACAATGACCCCAAGCATACTTCCAAAGTTGTTGCAAAATGGCTTAAGGACAACAAAGTCAAGGTATTGGAGTGGCCATCACAAAGCCCTGACCTCAAGCCTATAGAAAATGTGTGGGCAGAACTGAAAAAGCGTATGTGAGCAAGGAGGCCTACAAACCTGATTCAGTTACACCAGCTCTGTCAGGAGGAATGGGCCAAAATTCACCCAACTTATTGTGGGAAGCTTGTGGAAGGCTACCTGAGACGTTTGACCCAAGTTAAACAATTTAAAGGCAATGCTACCAAATACTAATTGAGCATATGTAAACTTCTGACCCACTGGGAATGTGATGAAATAAATAAAAGCTGAAATAAATCACTCTAATATTATTCTGGCATTTCACATTCTTAAAATAAAGTGGTGTTCCTAAGTGACCTAAAACAGGTAATTTTTACTCTTATTAAATGTCAGGAATTGTGAAAAACTGATTTTAAATGTATTTGGCTAAGGTGTATGTAAACTTCCGACTTCAACTGTACACCTGTTCTGAAAGGCCCCAGAGTCTGCAACACCACTAAGCAAGGGGCACCACCAAGCAAGCGGCACCCCGAAAACCAAGGAGCTCTCCAAACAGGTCAGGGACAATGTTGGGGAGAAGTACAGATCAGGGTTGGGTAATAAAAAATTATCAGAAACTTTGAACAGCTCACGGCACACCATTAAATCCATTATTAAAAAATTGAAAGAATATGGCACCACAACAAACCTGCCAAAAGAGGGCCGCCCACCAAACCTCACGGACCAGGCAAGAAGGGCATTAATCAGAGAGGCAACAAAGAGAACAAAGATAATCTTGAAGGAGCTGCAAAGCTCCACAGCGGAGATTTGAGTATCTGTCCATAGGACCACTTTAAGCCGTACACTCCCAGAGCTGGGCTTTACGGAAGACTGGCCAGAAAAAAAGCCAACGCTTAAAGAAAGAAACACGTTTGGTGTTCACAAAAAGGCATGTGGGAGACTCTCAAAACATATGAAAGAAGGAACTCTGGTCAGATGAGGCTAAAATTGAGCTTTTTGACCATCAAGGAAAACACTTTGTCTGGCACAAACCCAACACCTCTCATCACCCCAAGAACACAATGTTTTTCATCGGTAGGGACTGGGAAACTGGTCACAATTGAAGGAATGATGGATGGCGCAAGATACAGGGAAATTCTTGAGGGAAACCTGTTTCAGTCTTCCAGAGATTTAAGACTGGGACAGAGGTTCACCTTCCAGCAGGACAATGACCCTAAGCATACTGCTAACGCAACACTCGGGTGGTTTAAGGGGAAACATTTAAATGTCTTGGAATGGCCTAGTCAAAGCCCAGACCTCAATCAAATTGAGAATCTGTGGTGCTAGTGATGGTATGACTTAAAGTTTGCTGTACACCAGTGGAACCCATCCAACTTGAAGGAGCTGGAGCAATTTTGCCTTGAAGAATGGGCAAAAATCCCAGTGGCTAGATGTGCCAAGCTTATAGAGACATACCCCAAGAGACTTGCAGCTGTAATTGCTGCAAAAGGTGGCTCTACAAAGTATTGCCTTGGGCGGGGGGAGTAGTTATGCATGCTTTCAGTTTGTTTCACAAAAAAAAATATTTTGCATCTTCAAAGTGGTAGTTTGTGTAAATCAAATTATGCAACCCCCCCCGAAATTCATTTTAATTCCAGGTTGAAATGCAACAAAATAGGAAAAACGCCAAAGGGGGTGAATAATTTCGCAAGCCACTGTAGCAGATGTTATTGCGGGTGTAGTGAAATGCTTGTGTTTCTTGCTCCAACAGTGCAGTAATATCTAACACGTAATATCTAACAATTTCTTAACATATACCTAATAGACACAAATCTAAGGAATGGAATTTTAGAATATATAAATATATGAACGAGCAAGGTCAGAGCGGCATAGACTAAGATACAGTAGAATAGAGTATATATATATATATATATATATGAGAAGAGTAATGAAAGATATGTAACATTATTAAAGTGTCCAGTGATTACAGGGGTATGTATACAGGGTAGCAGCCTTTAAGGTGCTAGTGATGGCTATTTAACAGTCTGATTTCCTTGAGATAGAAGCTGTTTTTCAGACTCTTGGTCCCAGCTTTGATGCACCTGTACTGACCTCACCATCTTCTGGATAATAGCAGGGTGAACAGGCAGTGGCTTGGGTGGTTGTTGTCCTTGATGATCTTTTGACCTTCCTGTGACATCGGGTGCTGTAGGTGTCCTTGAGGGGCAGGTAGTTTGCCCCCGGTGATGCGTTGGGCAGACCGCACCACCATCTGGAGAGCCCTGCGATTGTGGGCGGTGCAGTTGCCATACCAGGCGGTGATACAGCTCGACAGGATGCTGTCGATTGTGCATCTGTAAAAGTTTGTGAGTGTTTTAGGTGCCAATCCAAATTTCTTCAGCCTCCTGAGCACAGAAAAAAAAATGTATGAAATGTATGCATTCACTACTGTAAGTCGCTCTGGATAAGAGCGTCTGCTAAATTACTAAAATGTAAAATGTAAATGTTGAAGAGGCACTGTTGTACATTCTTCACCACACTGTCTGTGTGGGTGGACCATTTCAGTTTGTCAGTGATGTGTACACCGAGGAACTTGAAGCTTTCCACCTTCTCCACTGCGGCCCCGTTGATGTGGATAGGGGGGTGCTCCCACTGCTGTTTCCTGAAGTCCGCGATCAGCTCCTTTGTTTTGTTGATGTTGAGTGAGATGTTATTTTTCTGGCACCACACTCCCAGGGCCCTCACCTCCTCCCTGTAGGCTGTATCGTCATTGTTGGTAATCAGTCCTACTTTTGTTGTGTCGTCTGCAAACTTGATGATTGAGTTGGAGGCGTGCATGGCCACACAGTCATGGGTGAACATGGAGCACAGGAGGGTGCTGAGAATGTACCCTTTTGGGGCCCCTGTCTTGAGGATCAGCGAAGTGGAGGTGTTGTTTCCTACCTTCACCACCTGGGGGCAGCCCGTCAGGAAGTCCAGGACCCAGTTGCACAGGGTCCACAGTTAACTCTTTATCCACAATATAGCCGGGGCTGTAAAGCCATAACACATACATTTTTCCATCAACAGACTATGATCGATAATGTCAAAATCCACAATGAAGTCTAACACAACAGCCCCCACAATCTTTTTATCATTAATTTCTCTTTGCCAATCATCAGTCATTTTTTTAAGTGCTGTGCTTGCTGAATGTCCTTCCCTATATGCGTGCTGAAAGTCTGTTGGAAAAGCATTCCAGGTGAAGCTGGTTGAGAGAATGCCAAGTGTGTGCAAAGCTGTCATCAAGGCAAACGGTGGCTTCTTTGAAGATTCTAAAATATATTTGAATTTGTTTAACACTTTTTGGTTACTACATTATTCCATACGTGTTATTTACAAAGAAAAACCCTTGAATGAGTAGGTGTGTACAAACTTTTGACTGTGTCACGATCGTCTAAAGGAGTAGACCAAGGCGCAGCGTACTTAGAGTTCTACATGTTTAATAAATATGAAACTCACCAAAACAATACAGACGAAAACGAAGCGTGACGTTCTGGGCTGCTCACAGGCAGCTACACAAACACAAGATCCCACAAAGCACAGGTCGGAAAAGGCTGCCTAAGTATGATTCCTAATCAGAGACAACGATAGACAGCTGCCTCTGATTAGGAACCATACTCGGCCCAAAACAAAGAAATACAAAAACATAGAAAAAGGAACATAGAACGCCCACCCCAGTCACACCCTGGCCTAACCCAAATAGAGAACAAAACCCTCTCTATGGCCAGGGCGTGACAGACTGGTACCATAGGTCGTGACCTGCCTCACACTCCAGTACAGTTGGTGGCTGTGTACGCACCTGTCAGTTGGTTGTGATTCGCAAATAAACTTAAAGAAGACAAAGCTTTTGTTTAGATGTTAGGCCTATTTAACAAATGTGTTATTTTATGACAATAGTCATCTAACAAATCATTAACACTAAAACATAAATATCTAGCTAAAGAGGTTAGTGGCTAGCACACACTGGTAGGTAGCTAGGTAAGTTTGATGTCTAGCCTCCCGAATGGCGCAGTGGTCTAAGGAACTTTATCGCAGTGCTAGCTGTGCCACTAGAGAACCTGGTTCAATCCAGGCTCTGTTGCAGCCGGCCGCAACCGGGAGATCCATGGGACGGCGCACAATTGGCCCAGCATCGTCCGGGTTAGGGGAGGGTTTGGCCGGCAGGGATGTTCCTGTTCCATTGCGCACTAGCGACTCCTGTGGCGGGCCAGGCGCAATGCACGCTGACACGGTCGCCAGGTGTATGGTGTTTCCTTTGACACATTGGTGCGGCTGGCTTCTGGGTTAAGTGGGCGTTGTGTCAAGAAGCAGTGCGGGTTGGCTGGGTTGTGTTTCGGAGGACGCACAGCTCTCGAGCTTCGCCTCTCCCACACGGGAGTTGCAGCGATGGGACAGGACTGTGACTACCAATTGGGGAGAAAAAGGGGTAAACATTCTTTTACAAAAGTTGGATGTCTAGCGAGCTAGCTGGCTAACGGATGTTACTGTAATATCAGTGGATGAGCTATGCAGATTAAAACATTTACACGTCTGGAGTAATTGTAATATATTAGCACAATGAGGCAGGGATGCGGGTAAAAGAACAATGTTTATCAGATGCCATGGGTCAAGTACAAGTACCTGTGGAAATTAGTAACAGCACAGGCACTCTAGGTAAGTACATCTACATACATTACATGTTTTCTGAATGTTTCCATTAATGTTTTCTTCCCTATGTTTGTAGGATGACAACAATGATGATGACGTCTCCCTGTTTGATGCAGAGTAGGGTAGTCAAAGAAGACTAAAATCAAGAAATTTGGTTCAGCATTGCACTCAGTGGCTCAGCCAGAAAACTGAACTGGCCTGAATACAAGCCACAGACCCATTCATATCATATTTTACAGGCATCCAATGGCCTCCTCCTTCCACATGTTCCTCAGAGTGCTATCTTGGTGTACCTACTCTGTGAACTCCTCAGCAGTAGCTTCATTGTCTGCATGGTCACCGTCATCCTCTTCCTGTCAGCTGACTTCTGGACCATTAAGGTAGGCCCTAAACAGTA
Source organism: Salmo trutta (assembly GCF_901001165.1). Lineage (NCBI taxonomy): Eukaryota > Metazoa > Chordata > Actinopteri > Salmoniformes > Salmonidae > Salmo > Salmo trutta. Next base: position 54,154,995 of record NC_042974.1, on the reverse strand, counting down.
ATACTGTAGAACAAAACAGCAATAGAATAGTAATAGAATAGTAAGAAAACCCCAATAGAACTGCAATAGAAGATCAATAAAATATCAATATAACATATTGTCAACCCTCTGTCTCTTTTGTTTAACTAAGTAGCCTAATGATGTATTGACTCCTCTACCATATTTCAGAACATCACTGGGCGGTTGATGGTGGGCCTGAGGTGGTGGAACCAGCTGGATGGACGATAGAAAAAGCCACTGGGTTGTTTGAGTCCAGAGCGGTAGGTCACACACATCCCAGTCCTTTCGGGGTAGATAGTAACTAACTGCCCTCCACTGAAATACCTTCTTCTGTAGGGGTAAAACCTAGTTCTATAGAACCTGTATCGACTCTGGATTTTGATGTCATAACAAAGCCTATTACTGTATATACATGTGGTCTTTCTTTGGATACACTCAAAGCATTATAACCCTCAATTCTAGAATTTACCCAGCACTTTGTATTGCCAAATACTTACTTGGTCAACAAGCTAGTTGGCATCCACAGATGTGAGATTGTCCTCTCTTTCCTATCAGCCTCGGGGGAATTTGAAGCAGCTGGTGTCAGATCCAAGTCGAGGATCTTCTGGTTGGGCCTGGTCATGTGTCCAGTCATCTGGGTCTGCTTTGTCTTCAGCACACTCTTCTCCTTCAAGATCAAATGGCTGGTTAGTCAAATCTAGTCCATTATATTTTAAAGTGAATATCACATGGGTGTCAACACAGCTTGAGTTAATTGTTAGTTCTTAGCTTTGCCAGTGCTCTCTCAATTTGTGGAGATTGCTTCATTGTCAGACATACTGTGTAAGGCGTCACTATTCACATTACTCATCAACACCCTCATCTCTTTCAAGATGAACTCGGCAAGTTAATTGTTAGCTTTGCCAGTGCTCTCTCACTATGAGGATGTTGCTCCGATGTCAGCCATAAAGGCCCAGTTCTTATAATCTCGTACCTCTCTCCTCCACCCAGACCACGGTCATCATGGGCGGGGTGCTACAGGGGGGTAACCTGTCGGATATGTTCGCTGTAAAGTGGGTGGTAGGACCAGTTTGAAGAACATGGCTACTAACTATTCTGGATGGGTAACTTTTTGAATGCATAGTCTGACAACTGTGACATGCTTAACACCCCGGCCATCCTACAATCTAAGCTTGATGCCCTCAATCTCACACAAATTATCAATGAACCCACCAGGTACAACCCCAAATCCGTAAACACGGGCACCCTCATAGATATAATACTAACCAACTTGCCCTCCAAATACACCTCTGCTGTTTTCAACCAAGATCTCAGTGTTCACTGCCTCATTGCCTGCATCCGTAATGGGTCTGCGGTCAAACGACCACCTCTCATCACTGTCAAACGCTCCCTAAAACACTTCAGCGAGCAGGCCTTTCTAATCGACCTGGCCCTGGTATTCTGGAAGGATATTGACCTCATCCCGTCAGTAGAGGATGTCTGGTTGTTCTTTAAAAGTGCCTTCCTCACCATCTTAAATAAGCATGCCCCTTTCAAAAAATGTAGAACCAGGAACAGATATAGCCCTTGGTTCTCTCCAGACCTGACTGCCCTTGACCAGCACAAAAAACATCCTGTGGCGTTCTGCATTAGCATCGAACAGCCCCGGTGATATGCAACTTTTCAGGGAAGTTAGGAACAAATATACACAGGCAATTAGGAAAGCTAAGGCTAGCTTTTTTCAAGCAGAAATTTGCATTCTGTAGCACAAACTCAAAAACGTTCTGGGACACTGTAAAGTCCATGGAGAATAAGAGCACCTCCTCCCAGCTGCCCACTGCACTGAGGCTAGGAAACACTGTTACCACTGATAAATCCACTATAATTGAGAATTTCAATAAGCATTTTTCTACGGCTGGCCATGCTTTCCAGCTGGCTACCCCTACACCGGTCAACAGCTCTGCGCTCCCCACAGCAACTCACCCAAACCTCCTCCACTTCTCCTTCACCCAAATCCAGATAGCTGATGTTCTGAAAGAGCTGCAAAATCTGGACCCCTACAAATCAGCCGGGCTAGACAATCTGGACCCTCTCTTTCTAAAATGATCTGCCAAAATTGTTGCAACCCCATATTACTAGCCTGTTCAACCTCTCTTTCGTATCGTCTGAGATTCCCATAGATTGGAAAGCTGCCGTGGTCATCCCCCTCTTCAAAGGGGGAGACATTCTAGACCCAAACTGCTACAGACCTATATCTATTCTACCCTGCCTTACTAAGGTCTTCGAAAGCCAAGATAACAAACAGGGGTCATTTGTAATTGTAGTATGGTCAGGGCGTGGCAGGGGGTGTTTGTTTTGTGTGTTTTGGGGTTTTTTGGTTCTAGGGGATTTTGGTTCTAGTTTTCTATTTCTATGTTTCTTTTTCTATGTGTGGCCAGGTATGGCTTCCAATCAGAGACAGGTGTCTTTCGTTGTCTCTGATTGGAAGCCATACTTAGGCAGCCTGTTTTTCCTGTGTCTTTGTGGGTGGTTATTTTCTGTATAGCCTGTGTGCCTTATGGAACTGTTTCGTCGTCTGTTTATTTTGTTTTGAGTGTTCTTTCAAATAAAGTAGAAAGATGAGCACTATACCCGGTGCATTTTGGTCACCGTTCATCGACGTCTATGACATTACCGACCATTTCGAATCACACCATACCTTCTCCGCTATGCAATCTGGTTTCAGAGCTGGTCATGGGTGCACCTCAGCCACACTCAAGGTCCTAAACGATATCATAACCGCCATAAGAGACATTACTGTGCAGCCGTATTCATCGACTAAGGCTTTCAACTCCGTCAACCACAACATTCTTATTGGCAGACTCAACAGCCTTGGTTTCTCAAATGACTGCTCTCCTGGTTCACCAACTAATTCTCAGATAGAGTTCAGTGGGTCAAATCGGAGGGAATGTTGTCCGGACCTCTGGCAGTCTCTATGGGGGTGCCACAGGGTTCAATTCTCGGGCCGACTCTCTTCTCTGTGTACATCAATGATGTCGCTCTTGCTGCTGGTGATTCTTTGATTCACCTCTACGCAGACGACACCATTCTGTATACCTCTGGCCCTTCTTTCGACACTGTGTTAACTAACCTCCAGATCAAATCAAATTAAATCAAATTAATTTATATAGCCCTTCGTACATCAGCTGATATCTCAAAGTGCTGTACAGAAACCCAGCCTAAAACCCCAAACAGCAAGCAATGCATGTGAAAGAAGCACGGTGGCTAGGAAAAACTCCCTAGGAAAAACTCCCTAGAAAGGCCAAAAACCTAGGAAGAAACCTAGAGAGGAACCAGGCTATGAGGGGTGGCCAGTCCTCTTCTGGCTGTGCCGGGTGGATATTATAACAGAACATGGTCAAGATGTTAAAATGTTCATAAATGACCAGCATGGTCAAATAATAATAATCATAGTAGTTGTCGAGGGTGCAACAAGCACTTCCGGTGAACAGGTCAGGGTTCCATAGCCGCAGCAGCACGGCCAGGTGGACTGGGGACAGCAAGGAGTCATCATGCCAGGTAGTCCTGAGGCATGGTCCTAGGGCTCAGGTCCTCCGAGAGAAAGAAAGAAAGAGAGAAAGAGAGAATTAGAGAGAGCATATTTCAATTCACACAGGACACCGGATAAGACAAGAGAAATACTCCAGATGTAACAGACTGACCCTAGCCCCCCGACACATAAACTACTGCAGCATAAATACTGGAGGCTGAGACAGGAGGGATCAGAAGACACTGTGGCCCCATCCAATGATACCCCGGGACAGGGCCAAACAGGCAGGATATAACCCCACCCACTTTGCCAAAGCACAGCCCCCACACCACTAGAGGGATGTCTCCAACCACCAACTTACCATCCTAAGACAAGGCCGAGTATAGCCCACAAAGATCTCCGCCACGGCACAACCCAAGGGGGGGGGGGGGACAACCCAGACAGGAAGACCACGTCAGTGACTCAACCCACTCAAGTGACGCACCCCTCCCATGGACGGCATGGAAGAACACCAGTAAGCCAGTGACTCAGCCCCTGTAATAGGGTTAGAGGCAGAGAATCCCAGTGGAGCGAGGGGAACCGGCAAGGCAGAGACAGCAAGGGCGGTTCGTTGCTCCAGCCTTTCCGTTCACCTTCACACTCCTGGGCCAGACTATACTTAATCATAGGACCTACTGAAGAGATAAGTCTTCAGTAAAGACTTAAAGGTTGAGACTGAGTCTGTGTCTCTCACATGGGTAGGCAGACCATTCCATAAAAATGGAGCTCTATAGGAGAAAGCCCTACCTCCAGCCGTTTGCTTAGAAATTCTAGGGACAATTAGGAGGCCTGCGTCTTGTGACCGTAGCGTACGTGTAGGTATGTACGGCAGGACCAAATCGGAAAGATAGGTAGGAGCAAGCCCATGTAATGCTTTGTAGGTTAGCAGTAAAACCTTGAAATCAGCCCTTGCCTTAACAGGAAGCCAGTGTAGGGAGGCTAGCACTGGAGTAATATGATCAAATTTTTTGGTTCTAGTCAGGATTCTAGCAGCCGTATTTAGCACTAACTGAAGTTTGTTTAGTGCTTTATCCGGGTAGCCGGAAAGTAGAGCATTGCAGTAGTCCAGCCTAGAAGTAACAAAAGCATGGATTAATTTTTCTGCACCATTTTTGGACAGAAAGTTTCTGATTTATGCAATGTTACGTAGATGGAAAAACGCTGTCCTTGTCGTACAACTCTCCTTCCGTGGCCCCCAACTGCTCTTAAATGCAAGTAAAACCAAATGCATGCTCTTCAACCGATCGCTGCCCGCACCTGCCCGCCTGTCCAGCATCACTACTCTGGACGGTTCTGACTTAGAATATGTGAACAACTACAAATACCTAGGTGTCTGGTTAGACTGTAAACTTTCCTTCCAGACTCACATTAAACATCTCCAATTCAAAATGAAATCTAGAATTGGCTTCCTATTTCACAACAAAGCCTCCTTCACTCATGCTGCCAAACATACCCTCGTAAAACTGACCATCCTACCGATCCTCGACTTCGGCAATGTCATTTACAAAACAGCCTCTAACACTCTACTCAACAAATTGGATGCAGTCTATCACAGTGCCATCCATTTTGTCACCAAAGCCCCATATACTACCCACCACTGCGAACTGTACGCTCTCATTGGCTGGTCCTCGCTTCATACTCGTCGCCAAAGCCACTTGCTCCAGGTCATCTACAAGTCTCTGCTAGGTAAAGCCCCGCCTTATCTCAGCTCACTGGTCACCATAGCAGCACCCACCCGTAGCACGCGCTCCAGCAAGTATATCTCACTGGTCACCCCCAAAGCCATTTCTTCCTTTGAGTCTCCAGTTCTCTGCGGCCAATGACTGGAACGAACTGCAAAAATAGCTAAAGCTGGAGACTCATATCTCCCTCACTAGCTTTAAGCACCAGCTGTCAGAGCAGCTCACAGATCACTGCACCTGTACATAGCTCATCTGTAAATTAGCCCATCCAATCTACCTCATCCCCATACTGTATTCATTTATTTATTTATCTTGCTCCTTTGCACCCCAGTATCTCTACTTGCACATTCATCTTCTGCACATCCTACCATTCCAGTGTTTAATTACTATATTGTAATTACTTCATTTTTACATTTACATTTTAGTCATTTAGCAGACGCTCTTATCCAGAGCGACTTACAGTAGAGTGCATACATTTTATAAAAAATTGTTTTTTTACATACTTCGCCACCATGGCCTATTTATTGCCTTACCTCTCTTATCCTACCTCATTTGCACATGCTGTATATAGATTTTTCTACTGTATCATTGATTGTATGTTTGTTTATTCCATGTGTAACTCTGTGTTGTTGTATGTGTCAAACTGCTTTGCTTTATCTTGGCCAGCTCGCAGATGCAAATGAGAACTTGTTCTCAACTAGCCTACCTGGTTAAATAAAGGTGAAATAAAATTAAATAAATAAATAAATTTAAAAAAGTCCTGATTCTCCATCCATTTCCAGAAGTGTGCACTTGAAGGCTCCCTGACATACTTCGGGAGAAGGATGGAGAATTGGGATGCAATGTGTAGGCCTTCCTGAAATGGACGAGAATTGTCTGTATTTATTTAAATAAGGATTTTGTGTGCGTATCTAATGTTGTGTTTTTGTTTTGTGTGTTTTCTCTCTGACAGGCAATGACTAAACAAGAAGAGTCATAGAGGGTGACTGCTCTCAGATTTTAACTTATGTTTGCATTATTTTGAATGCTACAGTATACCTAGAGTTTTACTAGAAACTAATGCAAATTAGAAACATTTTGTGACATTGCTTACCTTTGAAGAGTTTTCACATTATGATACCATTTCAAGTAAGAAAAAGGATAATTTCTAGATAAGTCTGTGCTTTTCCACTGTAGCTATACTGACTCAAAGCCTTATCTGTTTAATTTGTTGTTTTGCACTTTATCCCTAGACTTTATACAATACAGTGAATTGTTGTTTCTGACTTGTATTGTACAATCATGTTGCCTGTATAAATCTGATGGTTGTAAAGCAATATAGAAGATCAAGTTCATGTGTAAATAGTATATTTATGTTAAAAAAAATGTGAGGCATATTTTTGGGCAAATACATATATAACATTATAACATTTCCAAAATGAGCTGTGTGTTTTTGATTTATTCTGGATTTACTTCATGAAGTGCATTACTAAACTTTTTTAGGAATCTGAAATCTCATTATTTTATTGTGTTACTTATTTATTTTATTTTTTATTTATTTTATTTAGTAAATATTTTCTCAACTCTTTTTTCTTAACTGCATTGTTGGTTAAGGGGTTGTAAGTAAACATTACGTGGTAAGATTTACACCTGTTGTATTCGGCGCATGTGACAAATAAAATATGATTTGATTACACCTCTCTGTTTTACAGTTTTACTCATGTGAACTTGATGAGAAGGTATTTTCATTAAATTAAATGATGTGGCATAACTGAATCAATATTTTAAAGTAACTCATAAGACTACTTACGTCAGTCGTGCATGTTGGTCATAAATTAGGTTCAGTGCGCAACAAATGTTAGGATCGACAGCGACATCTTGTGGAACATTATTGCAACGTTTTCTTTCACAACAAAGATGGCCGCTGTTCATGACTGATGTGAAGAAGACGGATACGGAAGCGATCCCGTTTTGATTGCCCCGCCCCAGCTGATGAGAATCTGGGGGTCATTGTTATTATTTTGTTGAATAGCTTTTGCTATTATATTTTCAATATTGGTGGCCTTTCTTCTGTATCTACGTTTGCCAAAAACACCCAGGATGATTCCGACCGAGGATGCGTCCGCGAGGAAGAGGGAGATAGAGGAGAAACTAAAGCAGGTCCGTTTCAGGAAATGGGAAGGGAAGGAAATCTCTAGCTAGCTAACTAGCATTATTTACTAGCTAAGAGACATTTGACTTTGGCCACTACATGTTGTCCTCTCTATGCATGTTATACGTGTAATTTGTTGAAATGAGTTTACAAGTGTACACTACACAGTCATACCAGACTTGACCTGTCGTAACACAGCCACACAGAGGCGTTTTTCTGTGATCAGCGTTCTCAGACCTTTAACGTTACACTAGGAATGGTTGATAAGCAGATGTTCCAACATAACCAAGCTAGGCTTTATTGTAGACATTCCTGTCACTATCCTGCCTCTTGGGCCGCTGTTGTCATAATTCGTCCGTTCCCTCTATGAGTAACAGGAACAGGAAACCCTGTCCTTCATCCGAGAGAATATGGAGAAGAGTGATCAGCTGACTAAAGGAATGGTATGTTGCAGGTTGACACTCTTTTCCCACTCAATACTCCTAGAAATATATTTCATATAGTTGGTGAATACAAAAGTCAATCTGTACTGTACACTTGAAACCTAGGCCTAGTAATTCCACATAAACTGTTATTTTACTGCTGACTCTTTCTGCAACCCACCACTGCTCCCATGCAGGTGTCCATCTTGTCATCGTTTGAGAGTCGTCTGATGCAGCTGGAGAACTCCATCATCCCAGTACACAAGCAGACAGAGAACCTACAGAGGCTTCAGGAGAATGTGGATAAGACCCTGTCCTGCATGGACCATGTCATCAGTTATTACCATGTAGCCAAGGACACCGACAAGATCATCAGAGAGGGGTGAGAGTCAGACAGGGCTCCGGGGACAGACAGACAGACAGACAGACAGAGAGAGAGACTGGCATCTATTTAGATAGACAGCTGCACACTGTTAAATAAAGGTTAATTAAAATAAATACAATTTTCACACAGTTTTATTGAGTGTAACGTTTTGACCCAAAAGTCGGCGCAAGGCTATTTTTGCATTATCTCGCTCTACTTAACTATTATCCTATTATCCTTGGATTTAAACTTCCGTGATATGACAGTCATCATATTTTATTCAGCACTGTCCTATTGCTGTCCTATTGCTTCCTGTGTTGGAGTAGAGAGTACTGTAAGCAGTGCTGTTAACTACTAGCTAACAGTTCGGGCAAAATGTCTTAGCTTGGGATAACAGACCAAAGCTGATACCTGGTGCTATGTTTCTATGTTCCAGGCCAACGGGCAGACTAGATGAGTACCTGGCCTGCATTGCCAAGATCCAGAAAGCTGTTGAGTACTTTCAGGACAACAACCCAGATAGCCCTGAGCTCAATACAGTGGTACAGTACTCAAATATCGGTCTCTTTCACTCGCTGTTGTTTTCTTGCTCTCTCTCTTTCTCTCTTCTTTCTCTCTTTCGTCCCCCCTCTCTCATCCCCTGTCTCTGTCTCTCTCTCTCACTCCCTCTAATCTCATTCCTCACATCCTGTTATCAATAACAATACATTCTCAACATTAAATACTTACCTCACTGTACTTTTTGCTATCTACAGAAAGCACGGTTTGAGAAGGGTAAGGAGCTGCTGGAGGCTGAGTTCCGTGGTCTGCTGACACGCTACAGTAAGCCTGTTCCTCCCATCTTGATCCTGGATGCCATCACTGTAGATGAGGAGCTGGAGGTTCAGGAGGAGGTGACTCTAGAACACCTCCCTGAGGCCGTGCTACAGGATATCATCTGTATCTCTGGCTGGCTGGTGGAGTACGGACGCAACCAGGGTAGATCACCCACACTTTATACATTGTCACTGAACTCAGTCCCCAGTCATTTCTCCTTTAGCGTAGTCCCTTGGAGTATGGACTCAACCAGGGTACTTGTACTGTACATGAAATGCACTCACTCTTCCATTGATGTCCGTTTCATCGGTTCATCGGTTTCTTTTCAAAGGATGCTGATTCTCTTTTATAGTACATAAATCAAATCAAATTTTATTTGTCACATGCGCCGAATACAACAGGTGACCTTACAGTGAAATGCTTACTTACAAGCCCTGAACCAATAATACAGTTTTAAGGAAAATACCTAAAGAAATAAAAGTAACAAATAATCGAAGTGCAGCAGTAAAATAACAATAGCGAGGCTATATACAGGGGGTTCCGGTACAGAGTCATGTATGGCGGGGCGGGGGGGGGGGGGGGGGGGCAATGCAAATAGTCTGGGTAACCATTTGATTTGATTATTCAGGAGTCTTATGGCTTTGGGGTAGAAGCTGTTTAGAAGCCTCTTGGACCTAGACTTGGTTCTCCGTTACCGCTTGCCATGCAGTAGCAGAGAGAACAGACTATGACTAGTGTGGCTGGAGTCTTTGACAATTTTTAGGGCCTTCCTCTGACACCGCCTGGTATAGAGGTCCTGGATGGCAGGAAGCTTGGCCCCAGTGATGTACTGGGCCGTACGCACTACCCTCTGTAGTGCCTTGCGGTCGGAGGCTGAGCATTTGCCATACCAGGCAGTGATGCAACCAATCAGGATCCTCTCGATGGTGCAGCTGTAGAACCTTTTGAGGATCTGAGGACCCATGACAAATCTTTTCAGTCTCCTGAGTGGGAATAGGTTTTGTCGTGCCCTCTTCAGTACTGTCTTGGTGTGCTTGGACCATGTCAGTTTGTTGGTGATGTGGACACCAAGGAACTTGAAACTCTCAAGCTGCTCCACTACATGTAGACTTAATACTATTATGTAGATGTTATGTGGATTACGTGTTGAGGAGAGATAACAGGGCAATAGGAGATTGCAGTGCAGGTCACTCAGATGAAGCCAGTGTCAATGAGGAGGATGAGGATTCGGTCAGCCAGCAGGAAGAGCAGTAGCAGGACGGTGGATAGGGTCAGATGAGATCCCTACCAGCATCAACCCATCTCACCCTCAGGAACCGTAAGTGGCAGAAACAGACTAGCTGCCCCTTCTCTCAGGGTTAGTGCTATCCGGGATCCTTGGGACACCCCTACCATAAACCTAACCATACACCTAACTTAACCCAACCGTTTTCAACTTCAATGGGGTGAGGTCAGAGTTAGGACGTCCCAAGGATACCCTTCAGCACACTACATGATCAGTTGAAAACCTTTTCCTTGCATTGGTGTACTCAGAACCTACCACACCCTTGTCAGTTCCATAATTATGGGTTTTATGGTGGTTGTCGTCCAGACCACTTCTTCTCTACCTCTGCAGACTTCATGATTATGTTCAACAGTTGTACTCAAAACCTGCTCCTAACATAGCTGTAGATTTCATAACCATATTTATGTATGATAGTTGTCCTCTCCTCTTGACCACATCTCCTCTCTGCTCTGCAGACTTTATGAATGTGTACTTCCAGATCCGCTCCAATCAGTTGGACCGCTCCATCAAGGGTCTGAAAGACCACTTCCGGAAGAGTTCTGCCTCTTCTGGCATCCTCTACTCGCCCGCCGTGCAGACCAAACGCAAGGACACGCCCACTAAGAAGGCACCCAAGAGACCAGGTCAGTGCCCTGATGCGGCCCGGTAACGTTACACTCTGCTGTGCCTCCATGACGATTCAACTATAGCTATAGTGTCACTATCACTCTCATCCGTATGCTAAAATCATACCCACCACAAACAGGTTCATATCTACCACAAATTCACAGAATGCATTACTTCATCACAGTCACCAAACAGGAATATACACTCTGAGTGTACAAAACATTTTGAACATCTGCTCTTTCAATGAGACTGACCAGGTGAATCCAGGTGAAAGCTATGGTCCCTTATTGATGTCACCTGTTAAATCCACCATAGTAAGTGTAGATGGGGGAGGGGAGACAGGTGAAATAAGGAGTTTTAAGCCTTGAGACAATTGAGACATGGAATGTGTGTGTGCCATTCAGAGGGTGAATGGGCAAGACAAAAGATTGAAGTGCCTTTTGAACAGGGTATGGAAGTAGGTTCCAGGCGCTGGTTTGAGTGTGTCAAGAACTGCAGCGTTGCTGGGTTTTTCTCTCCTTTAACAGTTTCCCGTGTATATAAAGAATGGTCCACCACCCAAAGGTCATCTAGCCAACTTGACACAACTGTGGGAAGCAATGGAGTCAACGTGGGCCAGCATCCCTGTGGAACGCTTTTGATACATTGTAGAGTCCATGCCACAACGAATTGAGGCTGTTCTGAGGGCAAAAGGGGGTGCAACTCAATATTAGGAAGGTGTACCTAATGTTTTGTACACTCAGTGTAGATATCAAGATAATCTATTATCATACACTGTAATACAATTTCAGATAGCTCACACACTTAAGAATGTCCCTCTGGTCTGAACATTCTGAATCAGATGATTGGTTATAGTTCCCCCTCTTGCGTAATTCTATTCTGTTTCAAGTGTCCTCCAAATCACTGAGAGCATGATTCATCATTGTCGTCACGACTACCGAGCTTCTCTAGCATCATCAGCCGTATTAATGGACGACAGTGTCCCTCACCACCCCTTCTATGATTACATCCCAAATGGAACCCTATTCCCTATATAGTACACTGCTTTTGACCAGGGTCCATAGGTCCCTGGTCAAAAGTAGTACACTACTGTATGTAAGGAATAGGGTGCCATTAGGGACGTAGGCTATATGTTCCTGTGATTTTGTCTTCTCCTTGTCATGACCCCAACTAACCCCTCTGCTTTCCTCTTGTTTTATAATCCTCATGTGTATTGTGATGATGATGGTGATGACAGTCTACATCCCAGGTAAAGAGAAAAGCTTTAGTGTGTCTCTCTCTATCGTCTCGTTACCATCGCTTGCTTCTGTTAACTGGACGCCACATTTCACCACAAACGAGGGTGCCATAGTCAGTGACCAGAACACCGTGAACTAGAAACATGCCATCTGACGTGGAAACAGTTATGCTACCGCTCCCCTATTCAGCGTGATTGATAGTTTGTTGTTTTTGTCACTTAGGTTAGTTGGTCACCTCCAGTGGGGTTTCTTGATGTAGTTGGATACAGGAGGAAGAGGCAGACTTGACAGAAGCATCTTGCATGTCTTTATTTTGACCTCCCAGTTTTGCAGTTTCTTTGGTGTTTGCCAGAAGTGTTTGGGTTTTGTGTGTATTGTGACTGCTCTGCAACCAATATAAAAAGTTATAAAGTATTTTAAGGTAGTTTATAGATGGTTTATATTGACCGTCCTGAAAAGCTAACATTTTCTCCATCAAAATCAGCGAAATACAGAACATGAACATATTTATACCGCTTGATTTAGAAGTAATTTAACCACATGGCCTGCAAGATTCGATAACTAAATGCTCCTATGCTATAACAATGCATTTGCTACATGGCTTACAGTGAGGGAAAAAGTATTTAATCCCCTGCTGATTTTGTACGTTTGCCCACTGACAAAGAAATGATCAGTCTATAATTTTAGTGGTAGGTTTATTTGAACAGTGAGAGACAGAATAACAACAAAAAAAAAACAGAAAAACGCATGTCAAAAATGTTAGCATTTTACATTTACATTTTAGTCATTTAGCAGACGCTCTTATCCAGAGCGACTTACAGTAGTGAATGCATACATTTCATACATTTCATGCATTTTTTGTACTGGCCCCCCGTGGGAATCGAACCCACAACCCTGGCATTGCACACACCATGCTGATGTTGCAAACCCCATGCTCTACCAACTGAGCCACAGGGAAGGCATATATAAATTGATTTGCATTTTAATGAGGGAAATACGTATTTGACTCCTCTGCAAAACATGACTTAGTACTTGGTAGAAAAACCCTTGTTGGCAATCACAGAGGTCAGACGTTTATTGTAGTTGGCCACCAGGTTTGCACACATCTCAGGAGGTGAAGAGTTTGGAATCTGATTGATTGCTTCTGTGGACAGGTGTCTTTTATACAGGTAACAAACTGAGATTAGGAGCACTCCCTTTAAGAGTGTGCTCCTAATCTCAGCTCGTTACCTGTATAAAGACACCTGGGAGCCAGAAATCTTTCTGATTGAGAGGGGGTCAAATACTTATTTCCCTCATTAAAATGCAAATCAATTTATAACATTTTTGACATGCGTTTTTCAGGATTTTTGTTGTTGTTATTCTGTCTCTCATTGTTCAAATAAACCTACCATTAAAATTATAGACTGATTATTTCTTTGTCAGTGGGCAAATGTACAAAATCAGCAGGGGATCAAATACTTTTTTTCCCTCACTGTATATTCAATTCTATTATAATTGATCAAAACATTTGCTCAGTAATAGCTAATGTTGCTAGAATTGAAAACATCATAGGCAAAGCATAGGTTGAGGAATAAGGATTGTTTCAGACATTTCTACATAGATATATTTCTGCATCATTATTTCTATTCTGTCTCCCACTTCATTGATATTACTAATAATGCATCACATGCTTACTAACACAAAAACCCAAGTCGTAATCGCGTACTGTTTTACTTGCTCTCTATTTGTTTGCATTAACTCAGGCTTTTGTATGAATCTACACATCTATAAGATGTAAAACATATAACCATGTAACAATTTTACCTACCAATGCTACGTTAATGTTATAACAGTAGTAGTGTGAGTGAATGTCCATAATAACAATGCTGAAATGAATGTATTGTTAATTCTGATGGCTGTTTTTGTTTGTGTTTGTATAATGAACCTAACCTTTACATTTTCTTTTTGTGACCTTGCTGGTGGAGTGTGCTTCGGCGCACCCGTCATAGTGTGTTTATCTAGCTGTGCTGTAGTTCTACCTTGTAGTTGTATTTCTGTGTTGTGTAGTAGCGGTGCTAGGCCACGGTTCCCATTGCCCCCCCATCTCTTCTCACTCATGATTGGTGGTGGTGAAGGGATGTGGTGTTGGTGTATCTTCATCACACTTCCTAGCTCTCTTCCTCTCATCTCTCTTCCCCCGTTCCTACTTCGTTTCTCTATCTTCTTTTCTTCTCTGTGGACCCCTGGATTGTGTCTGTGTGTCACTCTATGGGAGCAGGGACCATTCGCAAGGCTCAGAACCTTCTCAAACAGTACTCTCAGCATGGTCTGGATGGGAAAAAGGGGGGCTCTAACCTCACTCCTTTGGAAGGTAACGCACCCTGGCTTTGTTGTCTTGTCTTCGGTGTCTCTCTCTCTCTCTCTCTCTATCACTATGCCAGTGTACTGGGGTTACTGGTCTGTTGCTCTTGTCCAGGTTAACTTGTTGTTTTTGTTAAACAACAGACACACAGGAACCACTACAGAGTCACTGGCTGTTAGACGCTGCAAATAATTTAAGTTATGTTGTTTAATGAATACAAAATATAGTTGTAATTCAAATGTTTCATCTTCAGTGTAAGGTGAATGTTATAACTCCTTTTTAGCTAGCCTGAAATATACCACATTGAAATGTAGTATTTGGTAATAGAAGTTTACTTCCAACACGTAATACGTGTTAGAACTGCAGCAGGTCTAAACTGGTGTGACTTCTGGCTTTCAAAGTCATGTAAATCTGGCTCCTGTAAAAGCTATAACATCCACTAACTATCTCAGACACAGGTCAAACAAACGCACAAACCCACTGGTCCCCCTGACCTCCCCCTGCCCCCCAACAAGGGTGTTCTCTGCTTTCCCCGCTGGGTGCTTGGTGGTCAGTATATGTTTCTAGGTGAGTCCCAGTCTTACCACTCGGCCTATAGGCCCCAGGAGTGAGCCTGGTTCCATCACTATACCCCCCCTCCCCCCACCCATCAGGTCACGATCATGACCAGCGGGTCAAACACCAGTCAGACGCCCTGACCGACAAGCATGGGGCAGCAGCAGGTGAGTAAGGGGGAAGTTTGCTCCAAAATGTCCAGTATGGGGAACAAGACACCCACCAGTATTCAAGCCCATAGGATGTGATACCAGGTTCAGCACACATCCATTGACCGCTATGGAAGCCAGTGGATATGTGCTGACAATTAAAAAGTTAGCTATTATTGTTTAAAAAAACCTCATCAAATAGTAGTCAGTGGTTCCTTTCAGCTAATATACTGTCATTATATCAATGTGAAGTAAATTCTCCCCTACTGGCATTCTCCATTTTGCTTTTGAAATACAGTGAATATAATTTTTTACAAATACATGCCCGATATTTATCGGAAAAAACACCATTCATGGAAGTAGCACATCAAGTAAGCATGCTGTAAATACACATATCTAAACAGTCATAATTCTCAGTCAGGATTGTTGGTATTATTGCAACCTGCCCAATGCCCCTGGTCCACCAAATCTCCTCTCCACCCTGTCCCCTAACTGACCTCACCGTGTGCCCCTCAGGGAAGGATGATGTCCTGGACATAGAGATCGACTCTTACATCCACTGCATCAGTGCCTTTGTGAAGCTGGCCCAGAGTGAATATGCCCTGCTCACAGAGATCATCCCTGAACACCACCAGAAGAAGACCTTTGACTCCCTCATACAGGTCAGGCCTCAGACAGGCAAACCACAGGCCTTTATGACTCCCTCATATAGGTCAGGCCTCAGACAGGCAAACCACAGGCCTTTATGACTCCCTCATATAGGTCAGGCCTCAGACAGCCAAACCACAGACCTTTATCATTTCGGTTGCCTCTTTTTTTCATGTCAGATGAGGACAGTAATATCATAGTTCACTGTATGGTCAGGTCTCAACCAAAGACAGGCGAACAATAGGAATTTCTTACCCAGAAGAAGACTAATATAACATGATTTATGTTCTCCTGAGTTTACTGTGTCTGTGCAAATAACAAGATTGTTTTCAAAGAGAATGTTGTCAAATCAAAGTTTATTGGTCTCATGCACAGGATACAAGGTGTTAATGGAATGGTGAAATACTTACTTGCAAGCTCTCCTCAACTGTACAATACACATGATCAAAAATGTAAAGAAATATATAAGAAAAAGTAGTAAAAATAGGAATGTTGACAGAGGCGTGAGGTACCGGCTCTGATATATGTACAGTGAAGCTGACTCCTCCTGTTTCTGTGTCTGATCTCCTGTGTCTTAGGAAGCCCTGGACAACCTGATGCTGGAGGGAGACAACATAGTAGCGGCAGCACGCCGGGCCATCATGAGACACGACTACTCTGCTGTCCTCACCATCTTCCCCATCCTCAGGCACCTGAAACAGACCAAGCCAGACTTTGACTCCACGCTCCAGGTAATGTAACCTACAGGCCTCACTTAAGCAGATGTATGAATTAACAATAAACAATCTGAAATGTAATGCCAAAGCCAATTTTACATTGGACAAAAAAAGCTTTTTGAATTAAATTGTATTATGATCTAATTTCCCTTTTCCCTTCATGGTATGTATCTACAGGGCACAGCTGCCAGTACCAAGAACAAGCTTCCTACCCTCATCACGTCCATGGAGACTATCGGAGCCAAAGCCCTGGAGGAGTTTGCAGACAGCATCAAGGTAAGAGCAACTACCCTCCACCGATCACTCCTTAGTTCTTTCAACCATATTATGCACAGCTTGAACCCATTAACAAACTATTCATAAACTATTTACAGTATAATATGTATGGACATTTTATTAGGACCAGCATCTCCTAATGTTCTTGTAAGAGAGAAAAAATATTGAAGACAAATTTGTCTCGCTCTCTTTTCTATGACAGAATGACCCTGACAAGGAGTACAACATGCCTAAGGATGGAACTGTCCATGAGCTCACCAGCAATGTAAACCAACACCCTCCCTCTTGACATACAGTCTGGAGTTTATATAGTGGCATATGTTGCTGTTAGCCTCTCCATGTCACATACCATCATCCCTTACATTATTCCTCACCCTGGTCTCTCTCTCTCTCTCTCTCTTCCCCAGGCCATCCTGTTCCTTCAGCAGCTGCTGGACTTCCAGGAGACAGCCGGAGCTATGCTGGCCTCTCAAGGTAGGGAGGGTTGATTGGACTGTCCTGTCTAGGCACCCTATTTCCTATAAGGACCCATACTTGTTACCAGGGCCCATATGGCTCTGTTCAAAAGTAGCGCACTATATAGGGAATAGGGTGCCATTTGGGATGGGCTCCAGGTCTGCTGTTAGTGTCCACCAGCTTCCGTCTGTCCATTGTTTGTCTGTTCTGAAACGGTAGTAGTAGACCATCCCATCTTTGTCGGAGAAGTCCCCATGTATCCACCAACTGATGTATGTAATAGAAACTAGACGTCCTCCTTATCTCCGGTTACGTCACATCAGCATTTCTCTCTTCCAGAGTTCTTTCTGGTCCTTCTTCCTCTCCCTGTGTCTGTAACTTCCTCTAATGTGTTGCTGACTTGAACTCATTTCTTCTTCACCTCTTCCTCGCCATCGCTGCTGCACTGCCTTTCTCTGCCTCTAGAGGGAGCCCCTAGACACTCCATATACTGTACTATGGACAGGTTTGTTCCCTTTCTAGGGACTATCTGGGTAACCATTTCTAACCTCAATGGCCACACATATCAGCATTTGAACCCTTTGAGAGGGTAAGATATGGACCGTCATAACAAGACCAATCATACTAGCAATAAGGAGGAAAAGGGGCCCCCACTGTCCGGGTTAGTCCCTCCTGTCCCTCCTGCATCCCGGTACCGTGACCCTATACCCTCACCCCATGCCCCTTTCCCATAAACCACCATACTCTCTACCTATCGCTGTCTGGCTGTTAACAGTACTTTGCTTACTCTGCACTAACATATCTTTTCTAACCTTTTGCACTTTGCTTCTCTCATCTTTTCTGTCTCTCTCTTTTTTGCCTTGCCTCTGCCCTAAAGTACTGGGGGACACGTACAATATCCCTTTAGACCCCCGAGGTAAGCCAACACAAGACAGGTTTCACAGGTGCTTCACTACCAGAGGAGTAGGGAAGGACAGAGCCATTAATTTGTTTCTGACTTTATGAATGGTCTCAGGTTTTTAGCAACATGTTGTTTAGGATTTAGTTAATGGATGAGTAATGTTACACAAAACCCATTAACAGAAATACATTGATAGTAAGTATGGGTAGTAGAATTACATCCTTATATGATTGTGAAGACTGGAACATGGATCATGCTACTGAGGTGCTTACAGTATTATGGAAATTGCGTTTTTCCAGCAAGTCACACTCTCCCATATATTTTACATTTCAATTTTAATTAAGCTTTCGCCTCTAACGAATTAAGTTATTTGAACAGGAAGAAAAATGACTATAATTGAAATCCCAAAAGAGATCATGGGAGATGATATGATATTATATCCCAGTTGAGGAATTAGCAGTGACACAGTGGATTATGTAACTCAACGGTTATAGATAGATCTTATGTTAACACTGTTTTACAATCTGCAGAGACCAGTTCGTCAGCCAGCAGCTCTGAGTTCAGTAGGAGACTTCTCAGCACCTACATATGTAAGTTTAGGAAGTGAAGTTGTGTATGTTAAAACGTTGCATGTTATAAAGAAAATCAAGAGCTTAATTAAAGGTAGACTCAGCGTTTTAACGTTGCCACGAGCAGCACTGCTGATATTGCGATTAATGCGATGCAAGATTTTGCTGTCACACAGAGTATCTGCGCATGTGCAAAGGTTCGCGTCACGCTGTTACAGGGTGGTTGCTACAGGACCAAAACAGCGGAGAAGTTTAACCTTCACCCTTCAATGCTCGTAGTTGTTGCGAAATGAACTGCTGCTGTTTACATTGCGTCTACGTCATCTCGCTGAGTCTACCTTTTAAGTAAAGATACATGCTGTATGTAATCCATTTGTACAGTAGCTATATAAAGGACAGCGCTTTGAAATGTTTTGGTCACATTATTTAACTTTTCTCCCACACAAACGTCCCCTCAATGACAAAGTTGATCCTATATATCTTATATCTCCTTAACTAGATGATTTAAAATGTGCAAACAGTTTACGAATGTCCTTGGTGCTGATTCTGAATCTGGTTTTCTTCTCTCTCAGGTAAAGTGTTGGGGAACTTGCAGCTGAATCTTCTCAGTAAATCCAAGGTGTACGAGGACTCTGCTCTGAGTGCCATCTTCCTCCACAACAACTACAACTACATCCTCAAGTCCCTGGAGAAGTAGGCCCCGATATCCCCTTATTATCCCACCAACGTGCCTGCACGACCTCACACACAAACCATTTCAATTGATATCTTTCGAAACTACTAGTAACCCTATTGATATCAGCTACTCAAACATATATATATATAGCCTACAGTAAACACTAATCAACAAACACTTTGCCACGGAGCCAAACACCTTTTCTAACGCAGATGCTCAGGCAGAGAATTGATATACCATAAAGCAAGAATATACTTAGTCAAAGTCACATGTTATTTTAACCATATTACCCTGTGTGTCCGTGTGTGTGTGTCTGTGTGTGTGTCCGTCCCTCCCTCAGGTCTGAACTGATCCAGTTGGTGACAGTGACTCAGAAGAAGGCTGAGAGTTCATACAGAGAGCTGATAGAACAGCAGATACAGATATACCAGCGCAGGTAAATACATAATGGGCTGAAGGGCATCTGGGTACGCTCTCATTTAGATGTAGCTACAGCATGTTCCTGAATCACTAGCTAGTACCAGCACTACGTTAACTATCTCCTGTGATCTTAGATAACATGCTGTTCTTTTGTTTGTCTTGCTTTTCTTTAGCTGGTACAAGGTCACAGAGCATATTACGGACCGGAACATGCCTGCCTTCCAACCAGGAACCAAGGTGAGACTGTTTACTTGATATGCGTATGTACACTGAGTGTACAAAACATGAACAGCTGCTCTTTCCATGATAGACTGAATCCAGGTGAAAGCTATGATTGCCCTCATTGATGTTACTTGTTAAATCCACTTCAATCAATGTAGATGAAGGGGAGGATAGAGGCTAAAGAATGATTTTTAAGCCTTAAAACAATTGAGACATGGATTGTGTATGTGTGCCATTCAGAGGGGTATGGTAGTAGCTGCCAGGCACACCGGTTTGTTTCAAGAACTGCAACGCTGCTGGGTTTTTCCACGCTCAACAGTTTCCCATGTGTATCAAGAATGGTCCACCACCCAAAGGACATCCAGACAACTTGACACAACTCTGGGAAGCATTGGAGTCAACATGGGCCAGCATTCCTGTGGAATGCTTTCGACACCTTGTAGAATCCATGCCCTGACGAATTGAGGCTGTTTTGAAGACAACTCAATATTAGGAAGGATGTACACTCGGTGAATATACAAAGCATACAGCCTTGTTTGCCATGCTTAGCTTGCTGTGCACATTTGCTATTTTATCTGTACATGGGAAGTAAATGGCCTTCCATATGTTCCCTCTCATCAGCTGAAAGACAAAGAGCGTCAGGTGATCAAAGACAAGTTTAAGGTAAGATAACCAACAGCATACAGGTAACACAAAACACATTCAATCCCTACCAAGGATATACTGAGGATTCAAGAGTGATGAATTGGATACTTTTTAAATGTGCCAACATATCAGTTAAAATGTCTTCAATTTAATCTCTAGCTCCATGAACGTATGGTTTAAACGTATGCTTATGGACTGATCCCTTGCTCTCTGTAGGGATTCAACGATGGTCTGGAGGAGCTGTGTAAGATCCAGAAGGTGTGGGCCATCCCAGACAAGGAGCAGAGAGACGCCATCCGCCACGCCCAGAGGAAAGTGGTGTCGGAGGCCTACAGGGCCTTCCTACAGAGGTGAGACTTAAGCACCACCACTACTGTGACATCGATGTTATTCCTCCTCTCTCTCACATATTGTAAAGGATGGTAACCATTGTAACTTGTAGGAAATGCATTTATTTTCTGGGCTCATCTTCTGTTAGTCAGAACCTCGCTAAAAGGGTTTCCTTTCTCTACGCAGCTCAGTTAGGAAGGACGGCTGTAGGTTTACACAAAACGTTGTTACTCATGAATGTTGAATTCCTTCACAGATACGCCAACATTTCGTTCACCAAAAATCCTGAGAAATACCACAAGTATCGTCCAGAGCAGGTGGAGGAGATGATCGAGAGGCTTTTTGATACCTCAGCCTAAGCCACGCCCATTGACCACACCGGCAAAGTAACCATACCCCCAACCCTCATAACACTCAGCTCAACCTCCTGGGTCCCCTACGCCTAGGGCCTGTTCAGGAGGATGTAACGTTCACATAGAAATGCATTGTGTAGAACAGATATGATTGTCTGTCAGATAAAA
Source organism: Salmo trutta (assembly GCF_901001165.1). Lineage (NCBI taxonomy): Eukaryota > Metazoa > Chordata > Actinopteri > Salmoniformes > Salmonidae > Salmo > Salmo trutta. The sequence goes on along the minus strand of NC_042974.1, from coordinate 54,133,476 downwards.
TAGGGAATTGTGTCACCTCTATTCATTCTATTTATATCTGCAACATTTGGAAAGTTTTACTGAATAAACCCCAGAGCTCCTGCCTCCCCTGAGACACCCATTGCCATATGGGTGTCTCATACTTTATTCTCTTTTTTTATATAGTAATGTATTTATATGTAATTTACTTGTTCTCCAATCAATGAGCATCTGAATCTAATAAAGCAAAGTCTGTTATTTGCGATGATGCTGTTATTGTTTTGTTGGTGATGGGTAATGCAATTGCATAACAGAACAGTAGCTACATATAATTGTCCAGTCAGTGTGTTATGTACTAACAACTAATCTAATTGAAATGTTATCAGATGTTAATAGAATAGAATTACCAGTTGTCAATTATTGTTGTCCCATTGTCATTTATTCCAAATTATGGTTATTCTGGTGAAACTATTAGTTTCATCTTTGAAACCATTTGTTTCAAGGTATTAGCTTAATCTAGAATAGATGTTAAGATTGGATGAATACAGCAATAATGCATGACAAGGATTGCGTGGCCGGATCTGTACATTTTATAAGATACTACCTTCCGACCACACTAAATCCTGAAACCATCAAAATGCTAATAATGTCGAGAGTTAGCTAACGTTTGGATTTGAGTCGACAGACACATCAGTTGTAGAGGACCTTGGAGATGGGCATTGGAGAGAGAGATGCAATAGGAAGGTAGAGTAGTAGGATTATTGCTGGAAATGTAGAAACAATAGGAAGGTAGAGGAGTAGGACTATTGTTGGACACTTGGCCTTATTATTCAGCTCCTCTACATTAATACTAATACCCAGCATTGTTTGCAAGTGTTTCTATTTACATTTTAGTCATATATTCAGAGCGACATACAATTAGTGCATTCATCTTAAGATAGCTAGGTAAGAGAACACAACACAATCGTAAGTACATTTTCCCTCAGCAAAGAATTTATCAGCAAAGTCAGTGATAGTGGGAAAAGGGCTTGTTAATTTTTTTTCTGTCAGTTCTTGAGGAGTTTGTGACAGCAGAGTAGGCGATATCAATGGACAGTTCAAGAGGCCAAGGTCTAATAGATTCCCTAATGAATGATAGAACAGAGAGAGGTTGGATATACAGTGCATTCGGGAAGTATTCAGACTAGAGGTTGACCGATTAATCGGAATGGCCGATTAATTAGGGCCGATTTCAAGTTTTCATAACAATCGGTAATCGGCATTTTTGGACACCGATTATGGCCGATTACATTGCACTCCATGAGGAGACTGCGTGGCAGGCTGACTACCTGTTACGCGAGTGCAGCAAGGTGCTAGCTAGCATTAAACTTATCTTATTAAAAAACAATCAATCTTAACATAATCACTAGTTAGCTACACATGGTTGATGATATTACTAGTTTATCTAGCTTGTCCTGCGTTGCATATAATCGATGCGGTGCCTGTTCATTTATCATTGAATCACAGCCTACTTCGCCAAATGGGGGATTTAACAAGCGTATTCGCGAAAAAAAGCACTGTTGTTGAACCAATGTGTACCTAACCATAAACATCAATGCCTTTCTTAAAATCAATACACAAGTATATATTTTAAAACCTGCATATTTAGTTAATATTGTCTGCTAACATGAATTTCTTTTAACTAGGGAAAGTGTGTCACTTCTCTTGCGTTCTGTGCAAGCAGAGTCATGGTATATGCAGCAGTTTGGGTCACCTGGCTTGTTGCGAACTGTGTGAAGACCATTTCTTCCTAACAAAGACTAATTAATTTGCCAGAATTTTACATAATTATGACATAACATTGAAGGTTGTGCAATGTAACAGCAATATTTAGACTTATGGATGCCACCGTTAGATAAAATACGGAACGGTTCCGTATTTCACTGAAAGAATAAACATTTTGTTTTCGAAATGATAGTTTCTAAATTTGACCATATTAATGACCTAAGGCTTGTATTTCTGTGTTATTATATTATAATTAAGTCTATAATTTGATAGAGCAGTCTGACTGAGCGGTGGTAGGCAGCAGCAGGCTCAAAAGCATTCACTCAAACAGCACTTTACTGCGTTTGCCAGCAGCTCTTCGCTGTGCTTCAAGCATTGCGCTGTTTATTACTTTAAGCCTATCAACTCCCGAGATCAGGCTGTCAATACTAAAGTACCTATTAGAACATCCAATAGTCAAAGGTATATGAAATGCAAATGGTATAGAGAGAAATAGTCCTAAAATAACTACAACCTAAAACTTCTTACCTGGGACTATTGAAGACTCATGTTAAAAGGAACCACCAGCTTTCATATGTTCTCATGTTCTGAGCAAGGAACTTAAACGTTATCTTTTTTACATGGCACATATTGCACTTTTACTTTCTTCTCCAACACTTTGTTTTTGCATTATTTAAACCAAATTGAACATGTTTCATTATTTATTTGAGGCTAAATTGATTTTATTGATGTATTATATTAAGTTAAAATAAGTGTTCATTCAGTATTGTTGTAATTGTCATTATTACAAATAAAAAAATAAAACATTCGGCTTTTTTTGGCCCTCCAATAATCGGTATCGGCGTTGAAAAATCAGAATCAGTCGACCTCTAATTTCCAAAGCCACTCCTGCGTTGTCTTGGCTGTGTGCTTAGGGTCGTTGTCCTGTTGGAAGGTAAACCTTCGCCCCAGTCTGAGGTCCTGAGCACTCTAGAGCATGTTTTCATCAAGGATCTCTCTGTACTTTAATGAATCTTTCCCTCAATCCTGATTAGACTCCCGGTCCCTGTTGCTGAAAAACATCCCCACAGCATGATGCTGCCACCAACATGCTTCACCGTAGGGATGGTGCCAGGTTTCCTCCAGATGTGACGCTTGGCATTCAGGCCCAAGTGTTCAATCTTGGTTTCATCAGACCAGAGAATATTGTTTCTCATGGTCTGAGTCCTTTTGGTGCCTTATGGCAAACTCCTAGTGGGCTGTCATATGCCTTTTACTGAGGAGTGGCTTCCGTCTGGCCACTCTACCATTTAAGCTACAAGAGTATTAGTGAGGTCAGGCACTAATGTTGGGCGTTTAGGCCTGGCTCGCAGCAGCGCTCCAATTTATCCCAAAGGCCTTCCCCAAACTGTTGCCACAAAGTTGGAAGCACAGAATCGTCTCGAATGTCATTGTATGCTGCAGCGTTAAGATTTCCCTTCACTGGAACTAAGGGGCCTAGCACGAACCATGAAAACAGCTCCAGACAATTATTCCTCCTCCACCAACCTTTACAGTTGGCACTATGCATTCGGGCAGGTAGCGTTCTCCTGGCATCCGCCAAACCCAGATCCGTCCATCAGATTCATCATTCCAGAGAAGGCGTTTGCACTGCTCCAGAGTCCAATGGTGGCGAGCTTTACACCCCTCCAGTCGATGCTTGGCATTGTGCACAGTGATCTTAGGCTTGTGTGTGGCTGCTATGCCATGGAAACACATTTCTTGAAGCTCCCGACAAACAGTTGTTGTGCTGACGTTGCTTATGTAACCGATGTGAAATGGCTAGTTAGTTAGCGGTGGTGCGCGCTAATAGCGTTTCAATCAGTGACGTCACTCGCTCTGAGACCTGAAGTGGTTGTTCCCCTTGCGTTGCAAGAGCCACGGCTTTTGTGGAGCGATGGGTGACGATGCTTCGTGGGTGTCAGTTGTTGATGTGTGCAAGGGTCCATGGTTCGAGCCCAGGTTGGGGCGAAGAGAGGGACGGAACCTACACTGTTACACTTAAAGAGGCAGTTTGGAACTCGGTAGTGAGTGTTGCAACCAAGGATAGATATTTTTTGCGCAATACGTGCTTCAGCATTCGGCGGTCCCGTTCTGTGAGATTGTGGGGCCTACCACTTCGCGGCTGAGCCACTGTTGCTCCTAGACGTTTCCACTTCACAATAACAGCACTTACAGTTGACCGGGGCAGCTCTATCAGGGCAGAAATTTGACAAACTGACTTGTTGGAAAGGTGGCATCCTATGACGGTGCCACGTTGAAAGTCAATGAGCTCTTCAGTAAGGCCATTCTACTGCCAATGTTTGTCTATGGAGATTGCATGGCAGTGTGCTCGATTTTATACACTTGTCAGCAATGGGTGTGAATGAAATAGCCAAATCCACTAATTTGAAGGAGTGTCCACATACATTTGTGTATATATAGTGTAGAAATGTAGAGGTGGCAGCACAGCATAAAGGACTCAACCTATCTTGGGTGTTCTTGTCATTGCTCTCCCACTAGGCATTTGGTCCTGTCCGGACCGGCTGTCTTTATTATTATAAACATTTTTGGTGACATGTCATAGACGTCTATATTTGGTTCACATTTGGTCCGGTCCGGACCGGCCTTGATTTGACCCCAAAATATTATGTCTATGATTGGTTCAGATTTGGTCCATTCTTGACTGGGCATGATTTGGCCAAAATATAGACGTCAAAATTGGTCCAGAAGGGTGTATGCCTTTCACGCCCTTCAGGACCGTGAAACATCATGGCTGTTAGCCAAAGCAATATGGTGGAATTTCCTTCTACTAGCCCAGAATTCCAATGATCCTGCTTTTAGATTTGTGGGAAGTACTTTAGTGAACGAGTATAGGCCTACACTACCCACTAAGCATTTACTGACGGTGACGTCTTATTTTGGTCCGGATGTCTTTTTTGGATTTTCTTTTGGTGCATTCCGGACCGGCCTTGATTTCCTCGTCCAAGGACATATTTTTTGGGATCGAATTGGTTCAGTCCGGACCGGACCAAATCTGAACAGATCATAGATTGCTGTGTTTCACACGTTTGGAAAGCACAGTACAATACAGTAGAGCACAACAGAGTACAGTACATTACTGTACACAGTACAGTAAAGAAAATGTAAGTATAGTGACTGTATTGTACCCTACTTTACTCTAATGTTCTCTACTCTACTGAACTAAACTCTACTGTACTATATTCTACTTTTCTTTACTGTACTGTGTACTGTAATACTATACTCTACTGAATTAAACTATACTAAATTAAACTCTACTGTACCATGCTGTACTGTACAGTAAAGAAAATTTAAGTATAGTGACTGTATTGTACCCTACTTTACTCTAATGTACTCTACTCTACTGAACTAAACTCTACTGTACTATACTCTACTTTTCTTTACTGTACTGTAATACTGTACTCTGAATTAAACTCTACTGAATTAAACTCTACTGTACTGTACCATGCTGTACTCCACTGTACTCTACTGAATTTAACTCTACTGTACTGTTCTGTACCGTACCATACCGTACTATACTATACTCTACTATACTAAACTGCCATTCTGAAATGTGATGTTCAAACTTGTCAAACATAGCTAGACATCTATGATTCGTTCAGATTTGGATCTGGTCCGCACCGACCAAATTTGTACTTGTTTACCCAGCATGCTTTGCAAGTGTTTGTTTTTTGACATTTACATTTTGGTCATTCAGCAGCCACTCTTATGCAAGGCGACTGACAATCAGTGCATTCAACCAACACAGACAAAAAAACAACATATACAGTCATAGCAAGATAATAAAAAAATGTAATCATTACTAAGATTATTATTGTAGTTGAAGTGGTCTGTTGGTTAATTCAATGCCAGTTTTAAAGCTTATGAGAAATCTAACATAAGTGCATGTGACAGATGGGAGCAATAATGAATATTCTGTTGCACTCTTCATTTGACTCCTCTTTCCTATATTAAGAGACTTGAAAAAGTATTATTGTGATATAATATCGTCCGTATAAGACATATTTTCAATGTCCGGAAAATAAGTATTTTTGATGTCCGGATAAGACGTCTTCTAGCCTTTCAGTTAGCGCCTGAAATGCACGATGTCAACGTCTGGAAAATATTGATTTTCAACGTTATTTTGGGCTCTCTAATTCAGAAACTAAAGTGTGCCTCATCTGACCCATTTTACAGATGGCACTACTACTCTGAGACTATTTGCGAATAGGGGCCCTGATCACGGCTCCTCTATCAGACCCTATTAGGACAATCCGGCCAAGGGGGGCCTGACACTGAAGGTAGGTAGAACCCTCCGTTCATTCCCTTCTGAGGCACAACACTCCATTCACTACCCCTGCCTGAAACAAAGGCTGAATCCTAAATGGCACCCTATTCCCTACAAAGGGCCCATAGGGCTCTGGTAAAAAGTAGTGCACTAGGGAATAGGGTGCGATTTGGGATATAGTCAAAACCCTCAGTTCACTACCCCCCTCAATGATGGAGAATGGAGAGACCTAGGTATAATGAGTCTCAGCAGGATGTCCTCAGTCTTTATCATGCAATTGTTCTACAACAACACAACTCTCCATTATGCGTGTTATTGTGTTATCAGAATCATTCTTAACTCAGTGTACCATTATTAGGTCTTTTCACCTTCTTTGAACACATCAGCAGGCTACTGGGGAGAGCTGAACAACATCCATGCTCACAACACACACATGATGTAAGGTCATGCATGCAAAAACTCTAAACACGCTGATCAACTCACATCATTCTTCATTACGCAAAGGCAACCTATTGACGACTAAATTGGGTACGGCTTGCTGCTTGCGACAGCAGTACTTTTCTGAAAGTGTCTTCAATCAGATGAAATTTACGCAATGAGGAAAATCTTGAGACAACTATGACGACAACAACAAAAACACTTTAAAGTCGAGCCGGAATCTGTCCCAACAATAAGTCAAAGGTCTCAACTTATAATCAAAGGTAACACCAGCCCTGCTCCTGGAAGTAAACCATCCATAAACACAATTACTGATACTTTTTTTTAGACTCTTCTATTAGACAAAATGTCCTATTCCTCATTGTAACTCCTGGAAACAAGTGACAATGACTCAGCTTGTTGATGGATTCTGGAGAAGGTCATTTCTGTCATACTGGTAACTACATTACCATGTTGAGAAACGGAATCAACAAGGCTTTAATTGGTGAACTGTCCAACTGTTACTCTAGAAGTTGAAGCCTTAGACTCAGGAAGACTACTAAAATGTGTGAATAAGAAGGGTGAAGCTTCACAAAGTGAACATACAGAAAGAAAGGAACTTTGGTGACCCCTTATTCTTCAGACTCCAGGCAGACTCAAGTCAAGTTAAATACTTCTGGTTATAACCTTTCAAACTTTGAAAAGTAGTTTTGTACTTAAACATCTCACTGCATGAAAGCAGTTTCTGGGTGAAATTCGATCTGCTATATTCACAAGGTCCTGAGTGGGAATTTCCCATGTGAGTATCCCAGAACACTTGTGTGATACGGGTATTTCTGGGATAGGAAATTCCTGATTATGCATTAAAAAGTTTCTAGAAATGTACAGACTGTGCATGTCACGTAAACTCTCAACGGCTGCAGGCGCCTGCCTCTACTTCTTCATGTGTTGGAAGAGAAGCCCAGTGAACAGCCAACTCTCTGTGTCTCCTTATTTATCCTGCTTTCAGGTTTTGTCATGTGTGTGTAGGTGGCAGGGAAGTCAGGCACAGGAGAAACCAACTTGGTGTAACTGGAGTAGTTTAATTAAGATGAAACAAACTCCAAAAAACCAACATACATAAATAAAATAACATGGGTAAAAATAACCTGTCGCGCACCAATACAAAATACACGAGCACATAACAACAAACAATCTCTGACAAGGACATGAGGGGAAACAGAGGGTTAAATACACAACATGTAATGAATGGGATTGGAAACAGGTGTGTAGGAACACAAGACAAAACCAATGGAAAATGAAAAATGGATCAAAGATGGCTAGAAGACCGGTGACGTCGACCGCCGAGCACCACCCGAACAAGGAGGGGCATCGACTTCGGCAGAAGTTGTGACAGGTTTGTAACATTTATAAGCATGGATTCATTTTCAAAATCTATAGACAAATTGTATATCTAAACTTTTCTGGTCCTTTTTATGTATAATTTAAGTGTTTTGATTGAGTGAAAAATGTGTCACATTTTCCAATTTATATGATTGTAGCCAAGCTAAGCTAGCTAACTTTGTTTGTAAATTAATGAGAACAAGATGGCATCTTAGATGTTTTTTTTTCTTTTTCTATTATAAACAGAAGATGCTGGAGGAAAAAAGTATCTATATCCACAGTAAAACAAGTCCTATATCGACATACCATTTGTAACTGCACATGAGGACAAAGATCATACTTTTTGGAGAAATGTCCTCTGGTCAGATGAAACAAAAATAGAACTGTTTGGCCATAATGACCATTGTTATGTTTGGAGGAAAAATGGGGACGCTTGCAAGTCGAAGAACACCATCCCAACTGTGAAGCACGGGGGTGGCAGCATCATGCTGTTGGGGTGCTTTGCTGCAGGAGGGACTGGTGCACTTCACAAAATAGATGGCATCATGAGGCAGGAAAATTATGTGGATATATTGAAGCAACATCTCAAGACATCAGTCAGGAAGTTAAAGCTTGGTTGCAAATGGGTCTTCCAAATGGACAATGACCCCAATCATACTTCCAAAGTTGTGGCAACATGGCTTAAGGACAACAAAGTAAGGTATTGGAGTGGCCATCACAAAGCCCTGACCTCAATCCCATAGAAAATTTGTGGGCAGAACTGAAAAAGCGTGTGCAAGCAAGAAGGCCTACAAACCTGACTCAGTCACACCAGCTCTGTCAGGAGGAATGGGCCTTGTACAAGATCATCAGTTTCTTGGCAATTTCTCGCATGGAATAGCCTTAATTTCTCAGATCAAGAATAGACTGACGAGTTTCAGAAGAAAGTAATTTGTTTCTGGCCATTTTGAGCCTGTAATCGAACCCACAAAATACTGATGCTAGTCTAAAGAAGGCCAGTTTTTTTGCTTCTTTAATAATCAGCGCAACAGTTTTTAGCTGTGCTAACATAATTGCAAAAGGGGTTTCTAATGATCAATTAGCCTTTTAAAATGATAAACTTGGATTAGCTAACACAACGTGCCATTGGAACACAGGAGTGATGGTTGCTGATAATGGGCCTTTGTACGCCTATGTAGATATTCCATAAAAAATCTGCCGTTTCCAGCTACAATATTCATTTACAACACTAACAATGTCTACACTGTATTTCTCATCAATTTGATGTTATGTTAATGGGCAATTTTTTAAATTTTCTTTCAAAAACAAGGACATTTCTAAGTGATCCGAAACTTTTGAATGGTAGTGTATGTATATATATTTTACAAATGATGGCTCATATTAAGTGAATTTACACGTGTACATATGAACCACGCTATTGATTCTATTTTAGAAGTTTACTTTTTATTACATTTGTATCTAATGGCCACATGCTAATTGCTAACAGCTAATGTTCTATAGCTCAGCGCTAGGCGTTAGCTAGTCTACCATTTCGCCCTTCTAGCTAGCTACTTTTAGCTAGCTACTTTTTAACCACTAAATACACATTCACTCTATTTATACAGTGCTAATTGTACACACACATTATAGAAGAGAACTGTGTATTAAATGTAACAAAATCCCATGAATAGCTAGCTAACAATGATCTAGAATTATCACTAAAAGAGCAAAGAACCCTTTTGTGAACTGCAAATAACCCTTGCAGAGCTCAAAAGGTTATTTTAGTCATTATGGTTCCACATAGAACCATCACCCTTCCCAAAGAACCCTTGAGGAACCCTTATTTTTAGGCTTGTTCATATCCCTCTGTCTGAGGTATTTTTTGTTTTTATTACGTATTACCATTAGTTCCTTTTAAGGCAGCAGCTACTCTTCCTGTGGTCCAAACAAGATCAAGGCAATTACATCACACACACACACACACAAACACACACACACACACACACACACACACACACACACACACACACACACACACACACACACACACACACACACACACACACACACAAAAACAACAGTACATCATTCAACACATTATTACACCACTACTCTACTACTACATATCTACATTACAACAATATTACAACATTATAATATACGTGTCTGTAGATTGCGTGTGTGTGCTTATGCGTGTGTGTGTGCCTGTGTGTGTGTCTCTTCACAGTCCGTGTTGTTCCAAAAGGTGTAGTTTTATCTGATTTAAATCTGATTTGAATGCTTCCTTGAGTTACTTAATGTGGAATAGACTTCCATGTAGTCATGGCTCTATGTAGTACTGTGTGTTTTCTAGCCTCTCTTTTAGACTCAGGGACTGTGAAGAGACCCCTGGTGGCATGTCTTGTCTATGTGTCTTGTGGGGTATGCATGGGTATGCATGGATGTCTGAGCTGTGGGCTAGTCGTTTGAACAGACAGCTACTCAACATGTCAAAACCTCCCACAAGACAAGTTATCCTGTTATGGATAGGGGGCAGTATTTTCACGGCTGGATAAAAAACGTACCCGATTTAATCTGATTATTACCCCTGCCCAGAAACTAGAATATGCATATAATTATTAGCTTTGGATAGAAAATACTCGAAAGTTTCTAAAACTGTTTGAATGGTGTCTGTGAGTATAACAGAACTCATTTGGCAGGCCAAAACATGAGAAGATTCTATTCAGGAAGTACCCTGTCTGACCATTTCTTCCCCTTGTTGATTCTCTCTATCCATTACAAAGGATCTCTGCTGTTACGTGACACTTCCTACGGCTTCCATGGGCCCTCAGAGCCCGGGAAAAAGCTGAATGACGTAATTCAAAGCCCTGGCTGAAACACACGAGCGCTTTTGCTAAGTGGTCTATCAGAGGACAAAGGGCTTCATGCTCGTGCCCGATTCGACCCCGTGATTTATTTTCTTTCGGCTGTTTACCTAATTGCAGATTCCCGGTCGGAATATTATCGCTTTTTTACGAGAAAAATGGCATAAAAATTGACTTTAAACAGCGGTTGACATGCTTCGAAGTACGGTAATGAAATATTTAAAAATCTTTTGTCACGAAATGCGCCATGCGCGCGACCCTTATTTACCATTCGGATAGTGTCTAGAACGCACGAACAAAACGTCGCTGATGGAACATAACTATGGATTATTTTGGACCAAACTTACATTTGTTATTGAAGTAGAAGTCCTGGGAGTGCATTCTGACGAAGAACAGGAAAGGTAATAACATTTTTGTTATAGTAAATCTGATTTTGGTGAGTGCTAAACTTGGTGGGTGTCTAAATAGCTAGCCCTGTGATGCTGGGCTATCTACTGAGAATATTGTAAAATGTGCTTTCACTGAAAAGCTATTTTAAAATTGGACATATCGAGTGCATAGAGGAGTTCTGTATCTATAATTCTTAAAATAATTGTTATGTTTTTTGTGAACGTTTATCGTGAGTAATTGAGTAAATTCACCGGAGGTTTGCGGGGGGTATGCTAGTTCTGAACGTCACATGCTAATGTAAAAAAGCTGTTTTTTTTATATAAATATGAACTTGATTGAACAAAACATGCAGGCATTGTATAACATAATGTCCTAGGGTTGTCATCTGATGAAGATCATCAAAGGTTAGTGCTGCATTTAGCTGTCTTCTGGGTTTTTGTGACATTATATGCTAGCTTGAAAAATGGGTGTCTGATTATTTCTGGCTGGGTACTCTGCTGACATAATCTAATGTTTTGCTTTCGCTGTAAAGCCTTTTTGAAATCGGACAGTGTGGTTAGATTAACGAGAGTCTTGTCTTTAAAATGCTGTAAAATAGTCATATGTTTGAAAAATTGAAGTTTTTGTATTTTAGAGGAATTTGTATTTCGCGCCACGCCCATCATTGGATATTGGAGCAGGTGTTCCGCTAGCGGAACATCTAGATGTAAGAGGTTTTTAAGATGCAGTCAATCTCTCTACTTTGAGCCAGGAGAGATTGGCATGCATGTATAAGCACCACATTTGAAATTTCAAGAAAGTGTTTTCAGAAGATTTAGGCAGAGTACTGGCAAGAGTCATCCAGCTTGGCCCAGGGCTAGCTTCCATGGGGGTTACTTTAGTTTCAGGCCCTGCTTAGCCTAAATGCAAATACTATTTCTTGCTTTCTCATGCTCTACTGAAAATAATTCAAGAATTGATTAAGTGGATTTGTGTGTTTTATTCAAGGAACTAAGATATATAGTGTAGCAATGTTGTGAGGTGCTGGAAAAACCTTATAGCGGTGCTTGCATTTTATTTCTGAAAAAGTGTAGGAAACCTGATGTGTGATATTAATAGTAATAAAAAATAATTAACAGTAATTAATTAATTCATAATTCACCGTAATTCATTTAATAATGAATTGTGTTTTTAATATACCAGTGACAGCCACTAAGGCAAGCTAGCAATGACTAGCATTGGTATTCAATGTGGCAGACATTGGCATTGGCTGCATGGAGTCGCATTAACAGAAATCCCATGTAGCCTTGTTTACATGTTTGAACACTGGAATGTCATCGATTACGATGATAGAAGTCCTCCTTATTTATTTGAATGATTTTTCAATTTTTGTGCAATTATTTCTATATATCCTAAACTTTCTTGTTCTGAACATCTAACATGAGTGGGGCAGGTGTGGCTTCATGACATGATCAGTGAGCGTGACAATGATCTCAAGCAGTGGCGCGTATTAGTGGATGCCAAGGGAAGCCAGGCTTCCCCCAAAAATGTACAAAGAAAAAAAAACTTCAAAAATAATTTAGCTTTCGTCTCTCTGTTTCAAAATATTTCTTCAGTTTGCAAGAGGCTGAATGTCTCTCACCGGAGAAAGCATCAGAGCGAGCGAAACAACGCCCCTCTGGCTCAGACCTCTGAGTGCACAAAACGTTAAGAACACCTTCCCAATATTGAGTTGCACCTCTTATTGCCCTCAGAACAGCCTCAATTCACCAGGGCATGGACTCTACAAGGTGTCAAATGTGTACCACAGGAATGCTGGCCAAGTTGACTCCAATGCTTCCCATAGTTGTGTCAAGCTGGCTCGATGTCGTTTGGGTGGTGGACCATTCTTGATACACATGGGAAACTGTTGAGCGTGAAAAATCCAGCAGCATTGCAATTTTTGACACATTCAAACCGGTGAGCTTACAACCATACCATGTTAAAAGGTACTTAAATATTTTGTCTTGCACATTCACACTCTGAATGGCACACACAATCAATGTCTCAATTGTCTCAAGGCTTACAAATCCTTCTTTAACCTGTCTCCTCCCCTTCATCTACACTAATTGAAGTAGATTTAACAGGTGACATCAATCAGTCATGAAAAGAGCAGGTGTTCCTAATGTTTTGTACACTCAGTGTAATGTAGCCCATGTATCTGACGCTGTCTGGCCTAAAAGTGTATGGCATTGTTGCCGCCCATAGCACTGAATTCAATAGCAAGGGAAGCGAGCGAGCATTTGGCCTCCCTTGATAAAAAAAAATTGGTAGCTGGCTAGCTTGCTAAAATTGTCCCTTTCCTAAATTAGCCATGGATGGAGATACGGATTTGGACTTGTGGTTTTACTTAATTCTCCTACTGGCCATTGATTATAAGGGTGATTCTGAGCCAAACATCAATTCATACATTGTGCCCCTGGCCTGAGAGGATGGAATTTCAATTTGTAGCTAGATGTAATAGGGCTAGCGCAAGGCATATGATTAGCTATCTAGCTTATTGTCTTTGAGAAGGTCTGTTACTTATGCACTACTAGTTAGCTAGTTAGCTAGCTGCTAACTAAGAGTCCAATGAATGTTCAACATATATCAAACAAGTCTGCGCTTAAATTATGTAGTTAACTTCATCCATAACAATCCCCATGTGGTTTTCTCAATAACGTTACACAGTTGACGGCACAATATTCTGGTACTAAGACTCTGGGCTACCGAGAACAATCTGTCAACGTCCATGGACGATGTCCATGTCATTATTTACACCGAGCTGCATAGCCATGACAATGGCGCTGGAGGGGACGGCTGACGAGAAAAAGACAGAAATACAGGGGGCGGAGGGCGGGGTGCCTTGTGAGAATTCATTGAAGAGTGGGTAAACCGCCTCTACGTTCCGTTTTATTGGCCAATGTGCAATTACTGGAAAACAAAATGGATGATCTACGATCGAGACTATCCTACCAACAGGACATTAAAAACTGTCACATATTATGTTTCACCGATTCGTGGCTGAACGATGACACGGATAATATAGAGCTGGCTAAAAGCCAGAGCTGCCTCTTTCAAGGAGCGGGACACTAATCTGGACGCTTGTAAGAAATCCCGCTATACCCTCAGAAGAACCATCAAACAGGCTAAGCGTCAATACAGGACTAAGATTGAATCCTACTACGCTGGCTCTGATGCTCGTCGTATATGGCAGAACTTGCAAACTATTACAAACTACAAAGGGAAACCGAGCCGCGAGCTGCACAGTGATGTAAGCCTACCAGACGAGCTAAATGCCTTTTATGCTCGCTTCAAGGCAAGCAGCACTGAAGCATGTATGAGAGCACCAGCTGTTCCAGACGACCGTGTGAGCACGCTCTCTGTAGCTGATGTGAGCAAGACCTTTAAACAGGTCAACATTCACAAGGCCAGACAGATTACCAGTATGTGTACTCAGAGCATGCACAGACCAACTGGCAAGTGTCTTCACTGACATTTCCCTGACCGAGTCTGTAATACCTACATGTTTCAAGCAGACCACCATAGTCCCTGTGCCCAAGAAAGCGAAGGTATCCTGCCTAAATGACTAACGCCCCGTAGCACTCACGTCGGTAGCCATGAAGTGCATTGAAAGGCTGGTCATGACTCACATAAACGCCATCATCCCAGAAACCCTAGACACACTCCAATTCACATACAACCCCAACAGATCCACAGATGACGCAATCGCTCTCCACACTGCCCTCTCCCACCTGGACAGAAGGAACACCTATGTGAGAATGCTGTTCATTGACTACAGCTCAGCGTTCAACTCCATAGTGCCCACAAAGCTCATCATTAAGCTAAGGACCCTGGGACTAAACATCTCCCTCTGCAACTGGATCCTGGAATTCCTGATGGGCCGTCCCCAGGTGGTAAGGGTCTGATCCTCAACACTATGGCCCCTCAAGGGTGCATGCTTAGTCCCCTCCTGTACTCCCTGTTCACCCATGACTGCGTGGCCAAGCACAACTCCAACATGTGACAAATAAAATTTGATTTGATTGATCCCCAGCTTTGCAGCCAGAGCGGTCCTCCATGAAGGCGTCCAACAGCGACACAACAGTGAGAATTGGGTTCTCAATCCATCCCAGCGGAGCTAGCTGGTAAATCAAGCTCTTGCCGAATCCAGTCGGGAGAAGAGCAAAAACATCTTCTCCCCTGAGAAAAGCCTTCAACGCAGTTATTTGCTGTTCTTTCAATGAAGTTATGGCCTCCAGTTCTGCTATAACTGCTGCTATAGCAACCAACCTCCTCAAGAGCGGTCATTGTTATGATTTTCGACTTCAGCGCCCCGTACAGGCGCTTCTCGTTGTCACCATGAACTAAACCACGCCCTCAGATTATCATAGGTTGCTGATTGGTCCGGCCATACGGTGGAGGGAGAGGGCGGGGCTCAAATGGTTTGAATATGATCGTGGCCAGTCTGTATCTGTATAGAGAAACAGAATGTAAGCTCGCAAGATCAGGATGGTTCATACGAGGCTACAGTTCCACCTCAGACACGGCCAAAACATCCGCTATGCGGGTGTCTACTATCACCAGTTAACGTTTGATCTGATTGAATTTAGGCCTAAATACATTTTCTGATTTTAAATTGGTTACATAGTATGAAATAATGACTCCAAACACTTTATTTTCATAAGACTTTCACATTAACTGGTTATAACATTGTAACTAAATAGTGACCATCTAATTAATGGAAACCTTTCCTTGCTCTTTAATATCCCAATACTTACACAGATATAATTTAAGATTCAGTGCTGGCAGTGAACAGGTAATGCACCAAAAAAACTGAAAGAAAAACTGACCACATTACCTGGAATGACATCCAGCCAAAAATAAACTGAAATCCACGCTCCCAATAGTCCACGCCTCCAACTCTTCTGATAGACTGCCGCAGCTACATTGCACCCCCCGCTATGCAATGGGAATGTGAATGAGGTATTGAAAGCAATTTAGAAGCTTTCGTTCAGTAAAAAAATGGAATGTACTGTATCTGTCAAATTCGTTATTTAATTTCAGACATATTGAATAGAATAGTTTGAATGAACCAAAGCGTAATTGTGGATCATACTAATCAGAAAAAGCACAGAGATGTCACGACACCGACGGATGGTGGCGCCCCTCCTCGACCGGGCGGCGCTCGGCGGTCGTCGTTGCCGGCCTACTAGCTGCCATCGATCCTTTTTGTTTCACTTTCTGTTGGTTAGGTCTAGGTAGGCACGCACCTGTTTTGGTTTAGTTATTAGTAGGGGGGGTTATTTAGTCTACCAAGGTATGTCTGTGTTTGTGCGTGATTATTTTCGTCAGGTTGTACGTCTGGGGAACAGGTGATTTTTCCCTTCTGCCTGTAGGTTTTGTGGCAGTGTGTTTTGGGCTGCTTTCCTACGCTGTGTTCGGGCTGTTTATGGGTATTTGTTTTACCTTGCCCTGCCCTACCTGTTTTTGGCAAGCGTGGATTATTTATTAAAAAGAAACGAGTGTTCACAGACTTGTGTCTCCTGCGCCTGACTTCAACCCTCCTGCTTCCTTGAGCATTCTGACATTAGATGAACAACAGTGCCGCCCCACTTTTTACAGTGCAGCCAAATGGCAGCTGTGCCACTTGGTTGGCTATAAAGCAGAGGAATAGGGCAATATTGCAGATTGTACCTTTAATTCTAACCATATTAAGGAGGTCATATTTCCATTGTTGCATATTGATGGTTGTCCTATTGATGGTTGTCCTTCTGGAAGGTTCTCCCATCTCCACAGAGGAACTCTCGAGCTCTGTCAGAGTGATCATTGGGTCCTCCCCCCCCAATTGCTCAGTTTGGCTGGGCAGCCAGCTCTAGGAAGAGTCTTGGTGGTTCTAAACTTCTTCTGTTTTAAGAATGATGCAGGCCACTGTGTTCTTGGGGACCTTCAATGCTTCAGAAATGTTTTGGTACCCTTCCCCAGATTTGTGCCTTGACACAATCCTGTCTCTGAGCTCTATGGACAATTCCTTCGACCTCATGGCTTTGTTTTTACTCTGACATGCACTGTCAACTGTGGGATCTTATATAGACAGGCGTGTGCCTTACAAATCATGTCCAATCAATTGAATTTACCACAGGTGGATTTAAATCAAGTTGTAGAAACATCTCAAGGATGATCAATGGAAACAGGACCTGAGAACAATTTTGGGTCTCATAGCAAAGGGTTTGAATACACATGTAAAAAATGTATTTCTGTTTTTAATTTTTAATAAAGTAGCAAATATTTCTAAATACCTGTTTTTGCTTTGTCATTATGAAGTATTGCTAAGGATTTAAAAATGTTTTTAATCCATTTTAGAATAAGGCTGTAACATAACAAAATGTGGAAAAAGTCAAAGGCTCTGAATACTTTCCAAAGGCACTGTATGGCGGCGTATGTGTGAGACTATGGCTGCGTTTACTTAGACAGCCCAATTCTGATATTTTTCTCAATTAATTACAAAATGTTGAATCTGATTAGTCAAAAGACCAATTAGTTGCAAAAGATCAGAATTGGGCTGCCTGTGTAAACACGGCATTTGTATTGCTTTGAAGGATGTCAAAGGATATGTTTGAATGATTGATTAATTCAAACAGAGTATGATTTTGTTTTTGTCATAACTTACTGAATTAAAAGAGACGCAGGAGGGTTAGTAAAGCAACACATCAAGAATACTTATACATATACTATCTATATGAATAAATATACACAGTACTGAGTATTTTGTAGGCCTCTGTGGTTGATATCACCTTTCATAGTAATATATACACCTCTTGATTCCCCTCTGGTAATGACATTCTTGTTGAGACACTTCTTCACTCACACACAGCTCATCAGAAGAAATATATATAGCCAAGTATCCTCCTTTGGAACACCTTCAGTCCAATTCTGACACTTCCAGCACCGACAGAGATGGCCGCTTAGCTTCATGTTCCTAGGAAACTATTCAGTATTTTGTTTTTTTATGTATTATTTCTTACATTGTTACCCCAGGAAATCTTAAGTTTTATTACGTACAGCCGGGAGGAACTATTGGATATAAGAGCAACGTCAACTTACCAACATTGCGACCAGGAATACGACTTTCCCGAAGCAGAACCTCTGTTTGGTCCACCACCCAGGACAATGGATCGGATCCCAGCCGGCGACCCAAAACAACGGCGCCGCAGAAGGGGCAGACGGAGCAGTCTTCTAGTCAGGCTCCGTAGACGGGCACATCGCGCACCGCTCCCGAGTATACTACTCGCCAATGTCCAGTCTTTTGACAACAAGGTAGACGAAATCCGAGCAAGGGTAGCATTCCAGAGAGACATCAGAGATTGTAGCATTCTTTTTTTTACGGAAACATGGCTCACTCGGGATATGTTATCAGAGTCAGGACAGCCACCTGGTTTTTTCACGCATTGCGCCGACAGAAACAAACATCTCTCTGGTAAAAAGAAGGGCAGGGGTGTATGCATTATGATTAAAGAGACGTGGTGTGATCATAACAACATACAGAAACTCAAGTCCTTTTATTCACCTGACCTAGAATTCCTTACAATCAAATGCCGACCGCATTATCTACCAAGAGAATTCTCTTCGATTATAACCACAGTCGTGTATATCCCCCCCAAGCAGACACATCGATGGCCCTGAAAGAACTTCATTGGACTCTATGTAAACTGGAAACCACATCCTGATGCTGCATTTATTGTAGCTCGGGATTTCAACAAGGCTAATCTGAAAACAAGGCTCCATAAATTTTATCAGCATATCGAATGCGCGACCCGGGCTGGCAAAACCCTGGATCATTGTTACTCTAACTTCTGCGACGCATACAAAGCCCTCCCTCGCCCTCCTTTTGGAAAATCTGACCACGACTCCATTTTGTTTCTCCCAGCCTATAGACAGAAACTAAAACAGGAAACGCCCGTGCTCAGGTCTGTTCAATGCTGGTCCGACCAATCGGATTCCACGCTTCAAGTTTGCTTCGATCACGTGGACTGGGATACTGTATGTTCCGTATATCATCGGACAATAACATTGATGAATACGCTGATTTGGTGAGCGAGTTTATTAGCGGGTGCATCGGTGATGTTGTACCCACAGCGACTTATAAAACCTTCTATTCACATCGACGGGACAGTGGTGGAGAAGGTGGAAAGTTTTAAGTTCCTCGGCGTACACATCACGGACAAACTAAAATGGTCCACCCACACAGACAGCATGGTGAAGAAGGCGCAGCAGCGCCTCTTCAACCTCAGGAGGCTGAAGAAATTCGGCTTGTCACCAAAAACACTAACAAACTTTTACAGATGCACAATCGAGAGCATCCTGTCGGGCTGTATCACTGCCTGGTACGGCAACTGCTCCGCCCAAAACCTCAAGGCTCTCCAGAGGGTAGTGAGGTCTGCACAACGCATCACCGGGGGCAAACTACCTGCGCTCCAGGACACCTACACCACCCGATGTCACAGGAAGGCCAAAAAGATCATCAACAACAACAACCACCCGAGCCACTGCCTGTTCAACCTGCTACCATCCAGAAGGCGAGGTCAGTACAGGTGCATCAAAGCTGTAACTGAGAGACTGAAAAACAGCTTCTATCTCAAGGCCATCAGACTGTTAAACAGCCATCACTAACATTGAGTGGCTGCTGCCAACATACTGATTCAAATCTCTAGCCACTTTAATAATTAAACATTGGATGTAATAAATGTATCACTAGCCACTTTAAACAATGCCACTTTATATAATGTTTACATACCCTGCATTACTCATCTCATATGTATATACTGTACTCTATACCATCTACTGCATCTTGCCTATGCCGTTCCGCCATCGCTCATCCATATATTTTTATGTACATATTCTTATTCATTCCTTTACACTTGTGAGTATAAGGTAGTTGTTGTGAAATTGTTCGATTACTTGTTAGATATTACTGCATGGTCAGAACTAGAAGCACAAGCATTTCGCTACACTCGCATTAACATCTGCTAACCATGTGTATGTGACAAATGAAATTTGATTTGATTTGAATAAAATTTGATTTGATTTCACAGGGCTTATACATTTTTGTCTGCGTTCATGCTGAATAACTTGGGCCCAAATTTTTTGTAAATTGTAAGGACACTATGTGATGTATAGAGAGACTCACTTGCTCAAGATAATCTTCATGGTGATGGAGGGAAATAGAAGAAGTCCCAATGGACTGATGAGCCATTCATTAGTGAAAATATAAATATCTCACGCTTCCTAAACTGTTAGTAACGCCACAGGGCTTATTAGTACATGTTGTTGGTAAAGTTATGGGTCTATGTAACATGAATAAAATGCTTGCTATGCCTGCATTCATAAAATACAGTGTAATTTTCATCATAGGTTCACGTCAACTATGACAGACAAAATGAGAAAAAAAATCCAGAAAATCACATTGTAGGATTTTTTATGAATTTATTTGCAAATTATGGTGGAAAATAAGTATTTGGTCACCTACAAACAAGCAAGATTTCTGTCTCTCACAGACCTGTAACTTCTTCTTTAAGAGGCTCCTCTGTCCTCCACTCGTTACCTGTATTAATGGCACCTGTTTGAACTTGTTATCAGTATAAAAGACACCTGTCCACAACCTCAAACAGTCACACTCCAAACTCCACTATGGCCAAGACCAAAGAGCTGTCAAAGGACACCAGAAACAAAATTGTAGACCTGCACCTGGCTGGGAAGACTGAATCTGCAATAGGTAAGCAACTTGGTTTGAAGAAATCAACTGTGGGAGCAATTATTAGGAAATGGAAGACATACAAAACCACTGATAATCTCCCTCGATCTGGGGCTCCACGCAAGATCTCACCCGTGGGGTCAAAATGATCACAAGAACGGTGAGCAAAAATCCCAGAAGCACACGGGGGGACCTAGTGAATGACCTGCAGAGAGCTGGGACCAAAGTAATAAAGCCTACCATCAGTAACACACTACGCCGCCAGGGACTCAAATCCTGCAGTTACAGACGTGTCCCCCTGCTTCAGCCAGTACATGTCCAGGCCCGTCTGAAGTTTGCTAGAGAGCATTTGGATGATCCAGAAGAGGATTGGGAGAATGTCATATGGTCAGATGAAACCAAAATAGAACTTTTTGGTAAAAACTCAACTCGTCGTGTTTGGTGGACAAAGAATGCTGAGTTGCATCCAAAGAACACCATACCTACTGTGAAGCATGGGGGTGGAAACATCATGCTTTGGGGCTGTTTTTCTGCAAAGGGACCAGGACGACTGATCCGTGTAAAGGAAAGAATGAATGGGGCCATGTATCGTGAGATTTTGAGTGAAAACCTCCTTCTATCAGCAAGGGCATTGAAGATGAAACGTGGCTGGGTCTTTCAGCATGACAATGATCCCAAACACACCGCCCGGGCAACGAAGGAGTGGCTTTGTAAGAAGCATTTCAAGGTCCTGGAGTGGCCTAGCCAGTCTCCAGATCTCAACCCCATAGAAAATCTTTGGAGGGAGTTGAAAGTCCGTGTTGCCCAGCGACAGCCCCAAAACATCACTGCTCTAGAGGAGATCTGCATGGAGGAATGGGCCAAAATAGCAGCAACAGTGTGTGAAAACCTTGTGAAGACTTACAGAAAACGTTTGACCTGTGTCATTGCCAACAAAGGGTATATAACAAAGTATTGTGATAAACTTTTGTTATTGACCAAATACTTATTTTCCACCATAATTTGCAAATAAATTCATAAAAAATCCTACAATGTGATTTTCTCTATTTTATTTTTTCTCATTTTGTCTGTCATAGTTGAAGTGTACCTATAATGAAAATTACTGGCCTCTCATCTTTTTAAGTGGGAGAACTTGCACAATTGGTGGCTGACTAAATACTTTTTTGCCCCACTGTACCTGTGAATCCTGCTGTGCTGTGAAACTCTGTCAAACATATTGATTCACAACCTGGGTTATTGAACAACCACATTAATTTATTTTCAAAACTTTTGAGATGCGATGTAAAACACGACACACTGCAAGCATGATACTATTCAATGCATATCAAACAGATATATTTTAATTAATGTGGTATTTTTCTTACAGTGCACAATGATTTTGAACAACAGAGGACATCACTTTAAATATGCAGCAACCATGATAGAGAAAACCCCACCACGCGACTCTAAGGCGCAAGCTGTTACAATGGCACTGTCACACTCACCGACACAACGCTGAAGCACCACAGATGTTAAATGAGCCTGCAACACACTTTTTTCCACTGACAGCACAAGATCACCCAGCTCATCGTTTTAATGGCCCCTGACACCGGGCAACAGGTATTAACAGCTAGGTCTCGTACAGAGACACGTATGAGAGTTGTCATGGCGGATCAGTGGGTACTACTAGAAGTATATACAGCGGTAATTTAAGGGTACATCTTGGTTCTTGGGTTGGCTCGCACAATGTATTACTGTAGTAACTTCCAAACTGAAGTGAGAGCTCTCAAGGCAGACCAGAAGGTACTATGCCTAATACAAGTATATACAGGAGTAAGAGTACATTTGGTTGGCATGCACATTGCATAATGGTTGAGTTAGAACTGAAGTTCAAAGACACCCACAGTTGCTTACATTAAGTTAAGATCCTCTTGTGCTTCTCTGTCCAGGATGGGATGTGAAATATGGTCCCAATTAAAACCAAACATAACTTCAAAGGTTTAGGGCATGATTCCGTCCTTATCGCAGAAGAGATATGGTATAGCATAATTTAAATGTAAAGCTAATTTCTGATTGAGCAGATATATGCAGCATATGCAGCATAAACCGTGATTGTAGTCTACGCAAACTAGTGAACATTGCCTTTAAAGACCCACTCCAGCCTCCCTAGAACTTAATTGATCGCCTTATAGGTGGTCCAGGTGTCCTCTGACATGGCACAAGTGGGGGGGTTGGCCTTTGGTCTTCAATTGCTCCTCTATTGTTCCTGCAAGCAGGGGGAGGCCGATGACATCAGAGTGCACCATCAAATTCCAAGCCAGAATCTTAAGAGTGTGTATGTGTGTGTCAAGACTTATGATCTCTGGGTCCTTGTTTCTACAGTAAATTCCATTCAGGCCAGTGGTGCTGTGTTTCAGATTCAGAAACTGAACACTTTAAGTCCTCAATGAGGCAATTAATTTTGCAGCAACACAATACATACCAGCCAGGTCACCCTTGATACAAGTCAGTATTCAACGTCCATCCATGTCTGAGGATGTCGGGAGATGACGTGTAAACCAGCCACTAGGGGCAACAGTGTTACCTTCAAGTAGATTTCAGTTTTGCTAGGGCATTGTGGACAGGGATGGTGGATGGGAACATCAGCCTCTGATTCCAAAGGTTGTGAGTTCAAATCCAGCAATACAAAGTTGCTTTTGAGTTTGTCACACTGAAGTTAATTTAGCCATTGTTCAGTAGGCTCTTTCTCTTGGTACTATTGTCATTCCTTGTCTTGGCCCAGAGCTTATCCTTAGCTCTGGGACCTCCACTTATGGCCTGATTACTGATAGGGGACGCATGGCACGTGCCCTGGGGCCCCGAGCTCTAGGAAAACAGTTGGGCTTTCAACTTACGGTTGAGAGTTTGAATAGTAGAATTCTCAAGGTGTAATTTTGAAGTTAGGGACAGTTAGAAATTTACTGGGGTGGGGGTCCAAATTAGGGGAGTGTTGCAGGATTGGGGTCAATTGCACAAATTAAATTCCAATGCAATTACCTCTCCCTATAAATTCCGTCAATTAAAGTCAAAACTCCAGCAGGGTTGGGGTTAATTCCACAAATTCAATTCCAATTAAATTCCCTCTCCATATAAATGACATCAATTAATAAAAACATTCCAGAGAAGTTCTGCAATTCAGAGTCATTTCAAATCATCTCAAATTCTAATTCTAAGTCAATTTAAAACTACAATTCTTAATTCAATATTCTGTCACAAAAATGTACATAATTAAATTACCTCTGTAGACCAATACCCTGAATGTAAATTTGTCCACTTCTTTCAAATCAGCGGAACTTCACTCTCCATAATACTAAAATTTCAGAAAATTATGTAATGGCTTTAGAAGCTTCTGTTAGGCTAATTGACATCATTTGAGTCAATTGGAGGTGTACCTGTGGATGTATTTCAAGGCCTACCTTCAAACTCAGTGCCTCTTTGCTTGATATCATGAGAAAATCAAAAGAAATCAGCCAAGACCTCAGAAAAGAAATTGTAGACCTCCACAAGTCTGTTCATCCTTGGGAGCAATTTCCAAATGCCTGAAGGTACCATGTTCATCTGTACAAACAATAGTACGCAAGTAAAAATAACATGGGACGACGCAGCCATCATACTGCTGAGGAAGGAGACGCGTTCTGTCCCCTAGAGATGAACGTACTTTGGTGCGAAAAGGGCAAATGAATCCCAGAACAACAGTAAAGGACCTTGTGAATATGCTGTAGGAAAGGTGTATGTAAACTTTTGACTTCAACTGTATAGGACTTACACAACACATTCCATGAAATTTCTATGTTCTTCAGGGTGATGTTTAATTCCCACTGAAATCTAGCAAAATGTCAAGTTTAGAATACTACATCACCAACTTTATAAGACTATATTGTTCCCAAACAACCCAAACCATATTAACTGGTTCCACCATCCCAGTAACGGGTGCAAATAAATCCAACCACTAACAGATTATAGTAGACTTTAAAAAATATTTGTTGTTTATCTTTACTTAGCATAATATAAATAACAATCCTTGTACATCCAAAAACACACACATATACTGGTCAAACACTAAAGGGAACACTTAAACAATATAATGTAACTCCAAGTCAATCACACTTCTGTGAAATCAAACTGTCCACTTAGGAAGCAACACTGACTGACAATAACTTTCACATGCAGTTGTGCAAATGGAATAGACAACAGGTGGAAATTATAGGCAATTAGCAAGACACCCCCAATAAAGGAGTGGTTCTGCAGGTGGTGACCACAGACCACTTCTCAGTTCCTATGCTTCCTGGCTGATGTTTTGGTCACTTTTGAATGCTGCCGGTGCTTTCACTCTAGTGGTAGCATGAGACGGAGTCTACAACCCACACAAGTGGCTCAGGTAGTGCAGCTCATCCAGGATGGCACATCAATGCGAGCTGTGGCAAGAAGGTTTGCTGTGTCTGTCAGCGTAGTGTCCAGAGCATGGAGGCGCTACCAGGAGACAGGCCAGTACATCAGGAGACGTGGAGGAGGCCGTAGGAGGGCAACAACCCAGCAGCAGGACCGCTACCTCTGCCTTTGTGCAAGGAGGAGCAGAAGGGGCACTGCCAGAGCCCTGCAAAATGACCTCCAGCAGGCCACAAATGTGCATGTGTCTGCTCAAACGGTCAGAAACAGACTCCATGAGGATGGTATGAGGGCCCGACGTCCACAGGTGGGGGTTGTGCTTACAGCCCAACACCATGCAGGACGTTTTGCATTTGCCAGAGAACACCAAGATTGGCACATTCGCCACTGGCGCCCTGTGCTCTTCACAGATGAAAGCAGGTTCACACTGAGCACGTGACAGACGTGACAGAGTCTGGAGACGCCGTGGAGAACGTTCTGCTGCCTGCAACATCCTCCAGCATGACCGGTTTGGCGGTGGGTCAGTCATGGTGTGGGGTGGCATTTCTTTGGGGGGCCGCACAGCCCTCCATGTGCTCGCCAGAGGTAGCCTGACTGCCGTTAGGTACCGAGATGAGATCCTCAGACCCCTTGTGAGACCATATGCTGGTGCGGTTGGCCCTGGGTTTCTCCTAATGCAAGACAATGCTAGGCCTCATGTGGCTGGAGTGTGTCAGCAGTTCCTGCAAGAGAAAGGCATTGATGCTATGGACTGGCCCGCCCGTTCCCCAGACCTGAATCCAATTGAGCACATCTGGGACATCATATCTCGCTCCATCCCCCAACTCCACGTTGCACCACAGACTGTCTAGGAGTTGGCGGATGCTTTAGTCCAGGTCTGGGAGGAGATCCCTCAGGAGACCATCCGCCACCTCATCAAGAGCATGCCCTGGCGTTGTAGAGAGGTCATACAGGCACGTGGAGGCCACACACACTACTGAGCCTCATTTTGACTTGTTTTAAGGACATTACATCAAAGTTGGATCAGCCTGTAGTGTGGTTTTCCACTTTAATTTTGAGTGTGACTCCAAATCCAGACCTCCATAGGTTGATAAATTGGATTTCCATTGATTATTTTTGTGTGATTTTGTTGTCAGCACATTCAACTATGTAAAGAAAAAAGTATTTAATAAGATTATTTAATTCATTCAGATCTAGGATGTGTTATTTTAGTGTTCCCTTTATTTTTTGAGCAGTGTATAATCAAATAATTTGAAAAATAGACCAGCAAAACAGCATGCTGGGAATTATTTTAATCAGCCCCCTGACATCATTTTAAATGTATTTTTCCTAGTCTAAAAGTAGCAATACAGAATGTTGCAGTGCTCAATTGGTAGCACATGGCTCTTGAAACATATTTGTCATTTAGCACACACTTATATCCAGAGCAATTTACAGTAGTGAGTGCATATATTTTTGTACTGGTCCCTGGTGGGAATCAAGCAACATGGTATCAATGACAGGATAGTGGTTTCAATACCCGGGAACACCCTTAGGTAAAAAATGTATACGTACGTTGCTTCTGCTAAAAGTTTCTGCTAAATAGCATATGTTGTAGATGTATATGTTGTAGATGCAATAATTGAGTAAACAATAAATCAGTAGAATTCAAATTCTGCCTCCATGTAAAATGCATCACCAAAATGACATAGTTCATAGAATGCTTAAGGGTATAGAAACCAATATGTAATTTGGCTGAACTATCACTTTAATTGGACCAAAATAAGAAAATATTTATAAACAGTAATACTTATAATTATTTGATTTTAAACAACATTTGCATTCAATTTCAATGCTAAATGCATTAAATCCAGTAAATGGAATTTGCACAATTACAATGTTTTATTCAAAATCCATTCCAATTATGTTTTTATTTTCCAATTCAATTCCAATTCAGACAGTCTAAATTCTAATTCAATTCCGATTCCATTCTAAGGATGGTTTTCTTGTTCAATTCTTCTTATTGAGGGACAAGGCTACCCAGACTAGCCTACAACACCACCTTGAAATGAATAATTCATTGCGTTGTTTTTTTCAAATGTGCACAAAATTCTACTCTATTCTGTAAATAGCATATTTCATTCCATTTCGATCAGTTGTCTTATAATAATATGCTCCCAGCAGGCCCAGTTATTCAGAAAAGCTTAACTCTACTTCCCATCCTATTACTTGCGCACCGAATGCTTCAATATAGACAAAATATTTGTTATTTAACTTTTAAAATGTATGTCATTTTATGTGTGGCATAAACACAACCAGTCACAATGTTTTAATCTGATTAGGCTACTTTAAAAATCTCCTATAGTCTACCTGCGTACGTTCACCAAAATATTTTTCCAGCATCCAAACTGTGCAGACAGTGGCATAGAAACCTGTTGATGGAAAATTAGTTGCATATATTTTATAGAATTATGAATATAGCATCAAAATGTAAAATCTGATTTCCACCTAGCTGATAAATGTCTGCAGCGAGCTTTGATCATATTGCAGTTCTATTGAAACAGGCAGGGAGAGTTAGCTCATCCATGGTGGTCAGCAAACCCTCAACCTTTTGGCCCACAGCCCTGGATGGCATCGACTGTGCCATAAAAGCACACTAAAGTGGAAAAGTCGATATCCATGTTATTGTTATTTATGGTGTGGTTGTAAACATTGTTTTAAGTTAATACTATGAGGGAGGAGGGTGTGCAATTTTACAGTACAAGGTGAAAACGTTTGTACATTTTCAACTGTCCCTTAAGTATTTACATTTTGAATTTAGTATTGCAAACATTTTGTGGTTCAGTAGCATCATCCTCAGCAGGTGACTATTCACTGACAATTTGTTTCATGGACAGTGTCTTAGTTATTATCATTATTATTATTCCCCAATCAAAACTTAGTGCCCCCAAAAGGCTAGAGCCTGCCCTGATCAGATAACATAAGATGTAAGAGAAATTAGCTTTAAATCGGGAACATATTCTCTCAGCCCAATGACAAAATGTACTGTATAGAATAGGAAGAAATATGCTTTAAAACTTAAAAATCATCTCTCAGCCCCATGGCAAAATTTGTGGAATAGTAGGAAATCTAATTTAAAACAGCAACATATTCCCTCCGCCCCATGGCAAAAAGTGTAGAATTGCAGGAAATTTGCTATAAACAGCATATTTTTCTCTCTGCCCTATGGCAAAATATTTAGAATCGCTAGCCTGGCCTCAAAGACTAGACATAACATAGTAGAAGTAAATCTGTGACACTCTAATTAGTATGATATGTTACGTTTGGTATGGTTACATAAGACATAAGGTTACTAAGCTAAAAACAAAAGGTGGGAAGTTGGTCGGGATGATGGGTGGGCATATAACACAAACATCTAGCAATGCAAAGGTTGAGTGTTCACATCATGGGCAACTATTTATTAATTTGCAACTACTTAGTACGTTAGCTAACCCTTCCCCTAACCATAACCCCTAGCCCCTAGCCTAGCTTAAATTAGCCAACTAGTCACCTAGCTAACATTAGCCACAAAAATGTTTAATTTGTGACATATAATATGAATTGCAATTTGTAATATATCATACAAACTGGGTGATGGACATCCACAAATTAATAAATTCTATACGAAACTTAACATACCATGCTATATTGAGGGAGACAGATTTACTATGTTATGTCTACCCTTGAGTCCAAGTTGGAATTGCAGGAAGTTAGCTTAAAAAGAAAATCTCTCCACTGCCATGAGCGGGGCCTCCAAATTCTTCTTGCCCAGGGCCCCAGATGTGGTTAGTCCGGCACTATCTCCACGCTGTGACCCCAGGCTCTGATTGGACGTCTCACTGGACCCCACCTCCACCGTGCTGACCGCATGCGCCGCCTGAAACACATGCACCCGGTTCACCACCCTCTTACTCAACACACAGTCAAACACCTTCCGGAATCCCTTCCGGAAGTGTTTGGACACCAGGGCATACACTATAGGGTTGAGGCAGGAGTTAGCATAGGCCACCAGGTGAGAGAGAATACGGAGTATGTAGGTGGTGTGGTTTAGCGGAAAGTGACCAAACCACATACACAGTATAACCAGGTGATGGGGAAGCCAGCAGATGCAGAAGAGCACCGCTACGATAATAATCATCTTGGTGACTTTCTTCTTTGCTCTCCTGGACTCAGACGTGTCCTTGATGGGGTCCACTGTGGTCCACAGATAACGGATGGTTCTGGCGTAGGTCAGGCTGAGGGTGAGGACAGGGATGAGGTAGCCGAAGAAGAAGGTGCAGACGTCCATAAGGCGCCTGTCCTGGAACTGCCAGGCGGGGATGCAAACCACGGTGCCGTCCAGGTCCATCTGTCGGTAGTAGCTCAGGTATGGGCCAGAGAAGACCAGGGACAAACCCCACACCACACAGATGGACGTCAGGGCGTTACGATGAGTCCTCATCTCCCTGGAACGGAGAGGGTAGCGGATGGCCAGATACCTTGGGGGTCAACAATAGGAAGAAGAGGTGGACTCAGATAGTTGGGCAGACAGGACTTAGTGATACATAATATAATACCCAGGTATGTCCTCCTATGAGAAAAAAGTGCCCTGTCAGATTGGTAGCATTTTCTTATGAATACATTTTCATTTTTTTTTTAATTTTTTTATCCTGTCTGGTAAAGAATTTTCCATCAAACTTGCTAATTTCTCATTTTTGAATCTTGGAAAATCACCTCTCCCCGCTACTCTGCCCCCACGCGAGCGTGCACTGCAGTCGTCGTCCTGCTGCTGCACAAGCAGAAGCTACCGGCGCCTAGCCGTAGAAATGCTATAAGCAGGGTTGAAAGTAGATGTAATTTATTTCCATTACGGGACCTCCTACACACAAAAAAATGAGGTTTCCTCAAGGCTTCTTAGGGAAGGATGATTGTTCTATCTAGAACCATAATGACTCAAAGAACCATTTGAGCGCTTCAATAATTATTTCAAGTTCTCAAAGGGGTTCTTTGCTCTTTTAGTGATCATTCTAATGTAGGGCAGGTGCATTACAATACTTTGGGGCATGGTTTGCACCCAGGTCTTTTTGTGCAACCGTGAGTGAGAGTGTTATTCCAGTTTCTTTAATGTGTTGTGTTATATAATTATACTAAATAAAACATATAAATGCAATGTGTTGTCCCATGTTTCATGAGCTGAAATAAAAGATCCCTCAAATTTTTCAGATGCGCATTAAGCTTATTTCTCTCAAATTTTATGAACAAATTTGTTTACATCTTTGTTAGTGAGCATTTCTCCTTTGCCAAGATAATCCATCCACCTGACAGGTGAGGCATATCAAGAATCTGATTAAACAGCGTGATCATTCCACTGGTACACCCTGTGCTCTGGACAATAAAAGGCCACTTTAAAATAGGCAGTTTTGTCACACAACACAATGTCACAGATGTCTCAAGTTTTGAGGGAGCGAGCAATTGGCATGCTGACTGCAGGAATGTCCACCAAAGCTGTTGCCAGAGAATTTAATGTTCATTTCTCTACCAAAAGCCGCCTCCCAACAACATTTTAGAGAATTTGACACTATGTCCAACCGGCCTCACAACCGCAGACCACGTGTAACCACTCCAGCCTAGGACCTCAACATCCGGCTTCTTCACCTGCGAGATCATCTGAGACCAGCCACCCGGACAGCTGATGAAAATGTGGGATTGCACAACCTGAAGAATTTATACACAAACTGTCAGAAACCTTCTCACGGAAGCTCATCTGTGTGTTCGTCATCCTCCCCAGGGTCTTGACCTGACTGCAATCCGACGTTGTAACGGACTTCAGTGGGCAAATCATCACTTGCAATTGCTGCTGGCACGCTGGAGAAGTGTGCTCTTCACGAATGAATCCCGGTTTCAACAGTACCGGGCAGACGTTTGGCGTTGTGTGGCCAAGTGGTTTTTTGATGTCAATGTTGGGAGGCATAAGCTACGGTCAACGTACACAATTGCATTTTATCGATGGCAATTTCAGTACACAGATATACCATGACGAGATCCTGAGGCCCGTTGTCGTGCCATTCATCCGCTGCCATCACCTCATGTTTCAGCATGATAATGCATGGACCTATGTTGCAAGGATCTGTACACAATTCCTGGAAGCTGAAAATGTCCCATTCTTCCATGGCCTGCTCACCAGACATTTCAGCCATTAAGCATGCATGGGATGCTCTGGATCGACGTGTACGACAGTGTCTTCCAGTTCCCACCAATATCCAGCAACTTCGCATAGCCATTGAAGAGTGGGACAACATTCCACAAGCCACAATCAACAGCATGATCAACTCTATGCGAAGGGGATGTGTCGCGTTGCATGAGGCAAACCTTAGAAAATGGTGCTTTATAGCACCATACAGGTTCCATTTAAAACATTATGTGCATGTTTATTTGTAGAACCTTCAAAAAAGGGTTCTATATAGCAACAAAAAGGGTTCTGCAATGGTTACAAGCCAAATAACCCCTATTTGTTACTATTGAGAACCACAGTTTTTTTGTGTGCTGTTGTGCACTATGGGGCTAATAATAGAATTACATATATAATCCCTTTTAATTTCATAAGATGTGTGGGCCAAATTTGTCAATTAACTTAACAAAAATCAATTACCTTTTAATGTGGCATAAAAACAACCAGTCATGATGTTTTCATCTGATTGTCAAACAATCAAAGGCTCATGTGGGCTACCTGTGCAGGTTCGTCCACACACAAATTAATTCCAGCAACCACATTCTGCTCTGTGCATCTACCATTTGACAAATGAAAAAAAATGTTTTTTAAAGGTCCCGAACAGTCATTCTGATTCCCATATAAAATAGCCTTTTGCGTTACTAAAACATCTCCCATAATATTCTTTCACAATAAAAATGCTACATTTTTTAGAAAAAGTGCGGTTTTTGTCATATGTCAAACTACCAGGTAGTTTAAAAAGGCAGACTACGTGGGCGGGGAGCTAGCAGGCTAAGTGGGTGGGGAGCTGACTTTGACTGACGGTTTTTTGAAAATGCCTATGTCAAGCACCATGGACTCAGTGAGCAATGTTGCAGTGATATTATCTCAAGCAAATTTGCGGATGTAACTGATGTGAAATGGCTAGCTAGTTAGCGGGGTGCGCGCTAATAACGTTTCAATCGGTGACGTCACTCGCTCTGAGACCTTGAAGTAGTTGTTCTCCTTGCTCTGCAAGGGCTGCGGCTTTTGTGGAGCGATGTGTAACGATGCTTCGAGGGTGGCTGTTGTCTATGTGTGTAGAGGGGCGAGGAGAGGGACAGAAGCAATACTGTTACACTGATACACAAACCAACTGAAACAACATTAACATTGCATGCAACATCCAATCCTGTCATACATTACATCATGGTTTCAAAAATTATTTGCTTATCCAACTGTTTGGTTAACAGCATTAATATAGACAAAATGTTGGCTGTATAATTTTGCTAACTAGCCCAAATGGAACTGTCAGCACTGACAAGCTAGTTCACCTTTGACAATTTCCGCTTAAACTTTTGATTGAATATATAGTATATTGACTGTCTGATAATGTTCATATATAGTATCATGACTATCAATGATGTCAAGACATTTGTGTATATTTTCTGTTTTGGCATGTCTCTTGATGTAATGACTTGACAACTGCGTAAGAGTTTTGGGCAACCCTTCCTCCCATTTTGTTCCATGCTGGCTGAAGACCTAGCTAGCCAGTGAGGGGGTTCGGTTAATCTTGCTCGGGCGCCTGTTGTGCACCAGGTGAAAGTTGATTGCATTCCTTTTGGGTCCGGGCTGCCTCCCGAGTGTGATCCAGGTGCCCCTTTCAAAGCCCATGCAAAGTCAGCTCAAAGCAAAGTGACATAGGAGGGCTCCTGAGTGGCACAGCAGTCTACAGGATGGCATCTCAGTGCTAGAGACGTCACCACAGACCCTGGTTTGATCCTGGGCTGTATCACAATTGGCTGTGATCAGGAGTCCTTTTATTTTACAATTGGCCCAGTGTCGTCCGGGTTTGGGGAGGGTTTGGCCAGGGTAGGCCGTCATTGTAAAATAGCAATTTTTTCCTAGTTAAATTTTTTAAAAGCATGTGGAGTAATGGGTAGGATTCTGTGTTTTCACATGCAACAATAATTGCTTTTGAGCTTTATCTGCCATCCCAATGAAAACAAGTGAGAACATTTAAAAATAGATTTTATGGAAAAGAGATGTATGTTTCTGAACGATACACCACGCTGCCTTGTTGACAAAAATGACTCTGTATAGATTACTGTCGTGATTTGAGAAGGGCACTCATGCTCCTCCCTCCCCGCTTTCACCATTAACGGGCCTTTGCCGGTTTCCTGCAGGTCAGCATAATTGAATCCGCCCAATTACTAGCTAGCACCAGACACAAATGAAAGCGGAAACCTATAAGTATCTTTGCCTAAAATCTCAAATTATATTTGCTGACACGCTGCAGTAAAATGTTGGCACTACTTAACTATGTAAACCACACCCATTTGAACAAAACTTCTGTGGTACATATTTTAATTAGGTAAGACATTTTTCCCCTTTATTTAACTAGGCAAGTCAGTTAAGAACAAATTCTTATTTAAAATGACAGCCTAGGAACAGTGGGTTAACAGCCTTGTTCAGGGGCAGAATAACAGATTTTTACCTTGTCAGCTCAGGGATTCAATCTAGCAACCTTTTGGTTACTGACCCAATGCTGTAACCACTAGGCTACCGGCCACCCCAATAAGAATAAGATGTTACCATTGATGTATTCAAATTTGAGATTTTGTGATGTCACACAATGCCCTTTATAATCCCTATTTATTTTCACTTTGAGCACCTGCCCCTCAGAAGGTCTTTGCCCTGCCCTGATTGTACCCTAAACACTGACGTTAGACTGTATTAGAGAGGAAGAAATGAAGCGAGAGGGTTTACTCTGCCAAAAATCTGTCCACAAAAACAAGACCACGAAGTCAGGTATTTTTGTATGGAGATCAACGAGAGAGTATCGAATTTGGTCAACAACAAATTGCTGATTTGAGGCTTATCAAATCAAATCAAACTTAATTTGTCACCTGCGCTGAATACATGTGTATACCTTATGCTTACATACAAGCCCTTAACCAACAGCGCAGTTCAAGAGAGTTAAGAAAATATTTACCAAATAAACTTAAGTAAAAAACAATAAAATAACACTAATGAGGCTCTATATACAGGGGGTACCGGTACCGAGTCAATGTGCAGGGGTACAGGTTAGTTGAGGTAATTTTTACATGTAGGTAGGGGTGATGTAACAATGCATAGATAATAAACAGCGAGTAGCAGCAGTGTAAAAAACAAATGGGGGGGGTGTCAATGTAAATAATATGGTGGCCATTTTATTAATAGTTCAGCAGTCTTATGGCTTGGGGGTAGAAGCTGTTAAGGAGCCATTTGGTCCTAGACTTGGCGCTCCGATGCTGCTTGCCATGCGGTAGCAGAGAAAACAGTCTGTGACTTGGGTGACCGGAGTCTGACATTTTTTGGGCTTTCCTCTGACACTGACTAGTATATAGGTCCTGGATGTCAGGATGCTTGGTCCCAGTGATGTACTGGGCCGTACACACTACCCTCTGTAGCGCCTCTTGGTCAGATAACGAGCAGTTACCATACCAGGTGGTGATGCAACCGGTCAGGATGCTCTCGATGGTGCAGTTGTACAACTTTTTGAGAAACTGGGGACCCATGCCAAATCTTTTCAGTCCCCTGAGGGGGAAAAGGTTTTGTCATGCCCTCTTCACTACTGTCCTGGTGTGTTTGGACCATGATAGTTTGTTGGTGATGTGGACACCAACAAACTTGAAGATCTCAACCTCTCTCGACCCGCTCCACTACAGTCCCGTCGATGTTAATGGGGGCTTGTTTGGCCCGTATTTTCCTGTAGTTCACCATCAGCTCCATTGTCTTGCTCACATTGAGGGAGAGGTTGTTGTCCTGGCACCACACTGCCAAGTCTCTGACCTCCTCCCTATAGGCTGTCTCATCGTTGTTGGTGATCAGGCCTATCACTGTTGTGTCCTCATCAAACTTAATGATGGTGTTGGAGTCATGTTTGGCTATGCAGTCGAGGGTGAACAGGGAGTACAGGAGGGGACTAAGCACACACCCCTGAGGGGCCCCAGTGTTGAGGATCAGCGTAGCAGACATGTTGTTGCTTACCCTTACCACCTGGGGGCGGCCCATCAAGAAGTCCAGGATCCAGTTGCAGAGGGAAGTGTTTAGTCCCAGGGTCCTTTGCTTAGAGATGAGCTATGTGGGAACTATGGTGTTTGTTGAACAACATTCTTTCATAGGTGTTCTTTTTGTCCAGGTGGGAAAGGGCAGTGTGGGTCTAGGGTATCCGGGAGGATGCTGTTGATGTGAGCCATGACCAGCCTTTCAAAGCACTTCATGGCTACCGACATGAGTGCTACGGGGCGGTAATAATTTAGGCAGGTTACCTTCGCTTCCTTGGTGGTCTGCTTGAAACATGTAGGTATTACAGACTTGGTCAGGGATAGATTGAAAATGTAAGTGAAGACACTTGCCAGTTGGTCTGCGCATGCTTTGAGTACACGTCCTGGTAATCCGTCTGGCCCCGCGGAGTTGTGAACGTTGACTTGTTTAAAGGTCTTGCTCACATCAGCTACCGAGAGCGTTATCACTCAGCCGTCTAGAACAGCTGGTGCTTGAAGTTTCCTAATGGTCAGGTTGTTACGAATGCAGTGATATACAGTACCAGTCAAAAGTTTGGAATCACTTACTCATTCTAGGGTTTTTCTTTATTTTGACTATTTTCTACATTGTAGAATATGAGTGAAGACATCAAAACTGAGTGATGGTTGCTGATAATGGGCCTCTGCATACCTATATAGATATTCAATAAAAAAATCAGCCGTTTACAGCTACAATAGTAATTTACAACATTAACAATGTCTACACTGTATTTCTGACCAATTTGATGTTATTTTAATAGACAAAAAATTTGCTTTTCTTTTAAAAACAAGGACAGTTCTAAGTGACCCCAAACTTTTGAACGGTAGTGTATTTTGATTTGTTGAACACATTTTTGGTTACTACATGATTCCATATGTGTTATTTCATAGTTTTGATGTCTTTACTATAATTCTACAATGTAGAAAATAGTAAAAATAAAGAAAAACCCTTGAATGAGTCGGTGTTTCCAAACTTTTGACTAAGTGGAAGACGTTGCATTTCGGCAACTTGTATATGTTATATCGGAGTTGTGCCTGTTGCTCACACGCGTATCTTCCCGCTCATTGGCTACAATGTTCCCACCTGATCTCGCATCCTCTCATCTGCCTTCCATCTTTTTATGGACATGTATTTCCATCATTAGAGCGGTCACCCGACCAGCTTGTCAATATAATCTTTGGCTGTGTGGAGACAACACCTCCACCATTTTTTTCATATTTTTAAGGAACTCAGAGAGTGTTCTTTCAAATGTTTTAATTGGTCAGAGAGTGTCACTGAACAAAATAATCAAGAATGACTATCATGCACCCTTTCTCACCTTCCCTCTGTAGGCTATTTGCCTATAGACCATCTTCATACCATTACAGTACTATATATAAATGGGGTAACAAGACTGATCTTCCACAATGAAAAAGTATTTTTCAGCAAAAATGTATATTGACAAAATAACAATAAAATCATTAAACTACTTAAAATGTTATCTTTCACAACATACGACCCATTTCAACTTCTGTATATATATATAAAAAAACAAACAGTTGTTAACGGTAAGTGAAACGCACCTGTCCAACGACACAGCGGTGAGCGTAAAGATGCTGGCATACATGGTAAGGTAGATGATAAAGTGTACGACTTTGCACAAGAACGGTCCAAATACCCATTCATCCATAGTGTAGATAGTGGCTTGAAAAGGTACGCAGAACACTATAAAGCACAGGTCTGCCACGCCGAGGTTCAGAATAAATAGGTTTGTTGTTTTGGTGTTCATCTGTCCGTTCCAGAGGAGGACCGTGAGGACCAATCCGTTCCCCAAGGTACCAACGAAGAAGATGAGCGAGAAGACCAGAGAAATAATAACTGATTCCGTTCTCCAGTTCGCACCAGTTTGGTTCTGCACAGAGTTATTCATTGTTACTTTTTATTAAACTTCTTCATAAATCTGAGGTTTCGGTATTTTAAATCCTTTATTTAGTGAATCTCATAGATGCGTTGATCATTTTCAGATGCTGCGTAACGCGCACATGTTCTAAGCATCGAGAAATACTTGGTTGTTCAAAGAGGTGGGAAGTTTAAGCATCCACCCCCCTGTCTAGTCTAGTTCTCCTATCTCTGACAAAAGGGGGATAGTGTTTTCTGTCTCTGGCTGGGCTAGGAGGGGTGTCCTTTCTCTTTCTCTCTCTGCCACACACCACCTACGATAAATATCTCTTTTCACTGTCTTACATTTTCACTCCTGCGTATTATCAATATCAAGCCACATTCAAATCCCTCCCATCTTCTGTATAATTCCTGGAGTATATATTTTTTTTTATCTGCCCATGTACAGTACATTATGGGGTTACTATCAAAAGGATGTAGATTTACGCCTGTTTCCCAAATGACACCCTATTCACTACATAGCCATATGCCTTTCTTGTTTTCATCCAGCTCTTTCTGTGGATGTTGTCTGCAGTTTTTTATTTTCTCATAACAATAAAGCTTCATTGATTGCTTTATTGAATTTATTTGCCATTAAAATACACATTTTATGCTGCTCCAACCAGAGACAACTTTACATACATTTAATAAAACAATTATTGAGGATAGACACTGCTTATTGTGGTCATTGAATCAGACAAACATTAGCAGAAGTGTGTCATAAAAAAACGGTCATATAAGTTTTTGGTTGCACCTTGTCTCATTTTGGTTGAGAACCTTCTACTTCTCTCCTTCATTTCAGCATGAGAGGAAGGGAAAGAAAACATGGTCATTGGTATTACTGAAGCCATGGCAAGATGGCAAAATTGTGTCAATTTAGATTCCTTATCTCTCCAAAAAGGTCATTATTGCTATTATTACTACTACTGCTATTATTGCTATTATTATTATTTACTATTATTATTATTACTACTATTATTATTATTCCTATTATTCCTATTATTCCTACTATTATGATTATTATTACTAGTATTACTATTATTATTACTATTATTGCTATTATTATTACTACTATTATTAATTGCATAGCTCTGGCTGCAACCCGGGTACATTGTGATAAACATTCTCTGTGGAACCGTAGAACTCATATGGCCACACTATTCTCCATCTTGGCAGGGTTCAGGTAGTTATAGGGCACTGTAAGCTTGGTATTCCTCTCCATGATTGACTGGCCGAGGAAGGAAAACTGCCTGCAAGTACTTCATCATCTGCTTGGGGGCCGTCTCATCTAAGTATTCATCTGGGTATGTACCAAGGAGAATCTGAGGAAGACAACATTATTCCACTTTAATATTAAAACTGGTGGTCGTCTCAACCAGCTACCTTTAGATGAATGCACTACCTGTAAGTCGCTCTGGATAAGAGCGTCTGCGGAATGACTAAATGTATATGTAAATCATTGGGGATAAAAGTCTGAGTGTTTCTTGTTGAGCGACCATTCGAAAGCCATGTCACTGGCAGTTGAGTTGAAGTCTGGTAGCGCCTCCAATATGGTGCTCATGCTGGAGGTCCCTTTAGTCGTGGGAGGAGTTTTGCACAGAAACTTGGGGCTGTTGTGTACCCAACTGTAGTCAGACTAGGAAGGAGACAGAGTATCAGTCAAAGGTTTGGACACACCTACTCATTCATGGGTTTTTCTTATTTTTTTAAACTATTTTCTACAATGTAGAATAATAGTGAAGACATCTAAACTATGAAATAACACATATAGAATCATGTAGTAACCAAAAAAGTGTTAGACTCCTGAGCGGTGCTAAGTGGTCTAAGGCACTGCATCCCAGCGCAATAAGCGTCACTGCAGTTCCTGGTTTGAATCCAGGCTGCATCACATCTGGCCGTGATTGGGAGTCCCATAGGGCGGTACATAATTGTCCCAGCATCGTCCGTGGTAGGCCATTATTGTAAATAAGAATTTGTTCTTAACTGACTTACCCAGTTAAATAAAGGTTACATTTAAAAAGCCACCCTTTGCCTTGATGACAGCTTTGCACACTCTTGGCATTCTCTCAACCAGCTTCATGAGATGCATTCTGGAATGCATTTCAATTAACATGTGTGCCCTGTTAAAAGAACATTTTTGGAATTTATTTCCTTCTTAATGCATTTGAGCCAATCAGTTGTGTTGTGACAAGGTCTGGGTTGTATACAGAAGATAGCCCTATTTGATTAAAGACAAGTTGTTTATTTTGTATTTTGGAGAAATTACAGGTGGCGCTGGTGAGTAACAAAATAATATTAAATCAAGCCACTAAACCAGTCAAGAGTTTCAGCGTTGATGAAGAAAGGTTTAGCGTTAGCAAGCTCAGTAACGTTAGCTGTACTGAAGCCCCTGACCAGAGCTAAATTCGCACCTGCTCTTGAGCTACAAACACCAAACCGATGTTGAAATGTGTAGACCGACTCAACTTTGATTGTTTCTCAAAAGATTGTTGGTACTATTAATACTATTTGAAACATTTACATTTTACATAAAAAGTGCATAAATGTGCAGTAAGGGCTACCTAAAGTACAGGCTATGACACTTCTCGGGCCTTACATACATGTAAGGGCAACAAAGCACATGTCTACTTAGTTATATAACTGTTATATATTTATATTTCAATAGGTGTTCTATCTCATTGCCTGCCTCCCGTTTTCTACTTGTTTAGCAAAATAGGGTTTAGGGTATCCAGGGCGGAAGTGCCTGGCCCATAGGTCTCTGGTCAAAAGTAGTGCACTATGTAGTGAATGGGGTCCCATTTGGGAGTTACATGTGTGCTCCGTTGTTTGATTTGATTAGGCACCTTTGAAGAGCTGAAATGTATACATACCAGCAGAGGGCAGCAACACCATAGTGAATACAACCTATGTGTTGTGTGTGCCTCTGCAGTCTGTACTGATACATTAGCTTCATCCCAAATGGCACCCTATTCCCTAAATGGGCCCTGGACAAAATAAATGCACTATATAGGAAATAGGGTGGAATGTGGGATGCAACCATTATCTGCTGCTCGTTGGTGGGTCTTCTGGGAATACCTCAGTATCATCCATAGGTGGAGCTGGGCTGTCCAGAGCCCACCATCTGTCTTTATATGTTTAGAAACAGGATGGTAATGTAGGCAACTGGTTGTGGAAAGGCTTTTAACACATAGTTTGCTTTAACACTGTCATGGAAAGTCTATTGTGCTTCATGTGTGTTGTATCCTATGTGTCAATATTGTCACTTGTGAAAATGACCATAGATCTGGGCTCCACTGAAACACTTAGTATGGCTTGGGATTGAGACCAGAGAATCAATTATATTTAAGTGTGTGTGTGTGTGTGTGTGTTTATCTGTGTTTGTTTGTGTGTATGGTTTGATTATGTTGCCTGATTAAAACCTCAGTTATTTTGTGTGTGACTGTGGACAAATGCAATGGCAACAGACTTGAGTTTTCCAGCAATCTTCTCTTTTCCACAGGTCAGAAACATGATGTCAATGAGAGAGAACTGCCCTGCACTTTCGTTCATTGTCTGGATTCTGGGATCCCCTGGAAGTGATCAATGTAAGAGGTATGGTAATGAGTAGTACGGTTAGCATCACCTTAGCGTGAGAATGCTGCTCTTCCACCCGAGGGTGCCTGAGGGGCACCGGCAGTTTCGTACGTACACACACACACACACACACACACACACACACACACACACACACACACACACACACACACACACACACACACACACACACACACACACACCTAGCCAGCACGTCACCTCTCTCTACACACCTCCTGTTGAAGTCAACAGTCAACCGCACACTGTGGGGTCGATAGCATCTGGTTTTCAGGGGAAATCGAAAGAGAGCCTGTGACACAACTTCCGCTTTTGGACGTTAATATGGCGACACTCCATCTTAACTTCTCCTCCACATTTACTGGATTGGTTGAACAGTGCAGAAGAGAACCTCCCCCAACAGTTTTTTCCCCTAATCAGGACCAGAAGTAAAGAAACACTGCTCAGTCATTTATTTTATGCCTGCTACGTTAGGTTAACAATCAACACACCTCTGGGTGACTTCAGGAAAGCTGCAACTGCACTGCCTTGATTTAGGCCCGATCAGACAAAGAATCTGATTATGGACTACAGTAAACAGAGGGCCGAGCACACCCCCTTCCAAATCGACGGGGCTGTAGTGGAGCGAGTAGAGAGCTTCAAGTTCCCCGGTGTCCACATAACTAAGGAGTTAACATGGTCCAAACACACCAACACAGTCGTGAAGAAGGCACAATAATGCCTCTCTGTTCTATGTGGAACCATATTGATAATAACACGTATACAACACAAAAATAACACTATATAATTTTTACAATATAATACAGCTGACACAGTAAAAAATAAATTATGAAAGGTTGTTTATAAAGCAATTATTCATAAAGATGTTATAAAGAACCAAAGAAAAGGGTTCTATATTGGCCCAAAAAGGGTTATAACCATAGCGGAATCCTTTTTTTGGTGCTAAATAGAACCTTTTTCATTTAGAACCTTATGAGCATGGTTCTTTATGGAACCTTCAAAAAAGGGTTCTGCTATAATTACAAGCCAGGTAACCCCAATCTGGTACTATTTTAAACCATTTTGTGTGTGTGTGTGTGTGTGAGGAGCTTGGAGTAAGGGTAGTTAATAAACGAAAAAGGCCTGTCGTGCGAGTGAGCCTTTCCAGGTCTTGACGACGTGTGCAGGTGTGCATCAACATCACAACCATGGATGAGATGCAGTGATGTGGTGTAGCTCTTGGGAGTGGGGTGCTTTGTGGCCATATCCGTGCAAGCAAGCATTTGTATAACATAGTAAGTGTCTGCCAAGCACCACCCCAATCCCCCCACAACCCCCTCCTCCCACACCCTCAGGCCATGGCATCCCGAGTTCAAAGGACAGACAGACTGGAAATGGAGCTCCAATCACCTTGATTGGGGAGAAAATGGGTTCTTGTCTGAGCAATGTGCAGCTGTTCAGACGGAGGGACGGACAGGGTCTTCTGATGGTAACCTGGAGCCAAATCACTTTGGGATAGGAGCAGGAGCACTAAAGCCTTGTTCACATTGGCATTTTGAAGTGACTCAAATCCAATTTTTGGGGCATATCCAATTCGAATCTGTACTTTTTCCTGCAGTCTGAACAGCCAAAAAGCACATGTCGGATATTTCAAGCCACATTTCAAACCAGCTTCGTAGGTGGCTTGAAATCAGATACAAATATGATTATTGGCCATGCAACTTGTGTCTGAACACAAGACGCCCTTAAGTGTTTTTTTTATTGCACTCAAGTGGTTTTTAGACTGTTATTTGGCATATCTTGTTGCCTGCTACTCAGTTGACAGGTAGACAAGAACAGGTGGCAGCTAACTAGCTTGTTAATTGTTAATAAACAAATTAGTGAGTGTGCTAGAAACCTAAACAGCTACATACAGTAGCTAGCTAGTTGACTGTTGTGGTTAGCCAGAAAGGACTCGTTTTGAAAATTGGATCATCTTATCCTTTGAGGCTTGAAAGTATTTCTTACACTATGATTTTGAACATTCAAAACAACTGGGAAACGTCAATGGCAGGCATAGTTGACCTTTGCTTGTGACAAAACTTCTGAGTGATAGGAAGCACGATAACCACAACCAATCAGCCTACACCACTGCACACTCACCTGTTGCTACTATGACAACTAGCGTAGCCATGTCAGCAAATGACTGCTGTGTGAACACACACACACTTCTGATTTGGTCACTTGTAACTTGCTGTTTGGACAGTCAATATTCCAACACGGATTTGAAAAACAGAACTGATTTGAGCATTGTGGTCTGCAGTGTAAACAAGGCTTAACTGTTGTTCACATAGCTACATACTATCAGAGATGGGTAAAATATACATGAAAGTGTATCTTGTTACAAATACAACATACTATTTTTTTAATGTTTTATTTTTTATTTCACCTTTATTTAACTAGGCAAGTCAGTTAAAAGAACAAATACTTATTTACAATGACGGCCTACCAAAAGGCAATAGGCCTCTTGTGGGGACGAGGGCTGGGATTTTTTTTAATCAATATATACTGCTCAAAAAAATAAAGGGAACACTTAAACAACACAATGTAACTCCAAGTCAATCAC
The DNA here is from genome assembly GCF_901001165.1 of Salmo trutta. Lineage (NCBI taxonomy): Eukaryota > Metazoa > Chordata > Actinopteri > Salmoniformes > Salmonidae > Salmo > Salmo trutta. The sequence goes on along the minus strand of NC_042974.1, from coordinate 54,089,919 downwards.
ACTTCTGTGAAATCAAACTGTCCACTTAGGAAGCAATACTGATTGACAAATTTCAGGTGACAGGTGGAACAGGTGGAAATTATAGGCAATAAGCAAGACACCCCCAATAAAGGAGTGGTTCTGCAGGTGGAGACCACAGACCACTTCTCAGTTCCTATGCTTCCTGGCTGATGTTTTGGTCACTTTTGAATGCTGGCGGTGCTTTCGCTCTAGTGGTAGCATGAGACGGAGTCTACAACCCACACAAGTGGCTCAGGTAGTGCAGCTCATCCAGGATGGCACATCAATGCGAGCTGTGGCAAGAAGGTTTGCTGTGTCTGTCAGCGTAGTGTCCAGAGCATGGAGGCGCTACCAGGTGACAGGCCAGTACATCAGGAGACGTGGAGGAGGCCGTAGGAGGGCAACAACCCAGCAGCAGGACCGCTACCTCCGCCTTTGTGCAAGGAGGAGCAGGAGGAGCACTGCCAGAGCCCTGCAAAATGACCTCCAGCAGGCCACAAATGTGCATGTGTCTGCTCACACGGTCAGAAACAGACTCCATGAGGGTGGTATGAGGGCTCGACGTCCACAGGTGGGGGTTGTGCTTACAGCCCAACACCGCGCAGGACGTTTGGCATTTGCCAGAGAACACCAAGATTGGCAAATTTGCCACTGGCGCCCTGTACTCTTCACAGATGAAAGCAGGTTCACACTGAGCACGTGACAGACGTGGCAGAGTCTGGAGACGCCGTGGAGAACGTTCTGCTGCCTGCAACATCCTCCAGCATGACCGGTTTGGCGGTGGGTCAGTCATGGTGTGGGGTGGCATTTCTTTGGGGGGCCGCACAGCCCTCCATGTGCTCGCCAGAGGTAGCCTGACTGCCATTAGGTACCGAGATGAGATCCTCAGACCCCTTGTGAGACCATATGCTGGTGCGGTTGGCCCTGGGTTCCTCCTAATACAAGACAATGCTAGACCTCATGTGGCTGGAATGTGTCAGCAGTTCCTTCAAGAGGAAGGCATTGATGCTATGGACTGGCCCGCCCGTTCCCCAGACCTGAATCCAATTGAGCACATCTGGGACATCATGTCTCGCTCCATCCACCAACGCCACGTTGCACCACAGACTGTCCAGGAGTTGGCGGATGCTTTAGTCCAGGTCTGGGAGGAGATCCCTCAGGAGACCATCCGCCACCTCATCAGGAGCATGCCCAGGTGTTGTATGGAAGTCATACAGGCACGTGGAGGCCACACACACTACTGAGCCTCATTTTGACTTGTTTTAAGGACATTACATCAAAGTTGGATCAGCCTGTAGTGTGGTATATATATATATAAGTACAAAACACACATCACGACAAGAGAGACAGCAAAATACCACATAAAGAGAGACCTAAGACAACAACACAGCAAGGCAGCAACACATGACAACACAGCATGGTAGCAACACAACATGACAACAACATGGTAGCAACACAACATGGTAGCAGCACAAAACATGGTACAAACATTATTGAGCACAGACAACAGCACAAAGGGCAAGAAGTTAGAGACAACAATACATCACGCAAAGCAGCCACAACTGTCAGTAAGAGTGTCCATGATTGAGTCTTTGAATGAAGAGATTGAGATAAAACTGTCTGTCCAGTTTGAGTGTTTGTTGCAGCTCGTTCCAGTCGCTAGCTGCAGCGAACTGAAAAGAGAAGCGACACAGGGATGTGTGTGTTTTGTGGACCTTTAACAGAATGTGACTGGCAGAACGGGTCCTGTATGTGGAGGATGAGGGCTGCAGTAGATATCTCAGATAGGAGGGAGTGAGGCCTAAGAGGGTTTTTATAAATAAGCATCAACCAGTAGGTCTTGCGGTGGGTTTACAGAGGAATATAGAGTGCAGTGATGTGTCCTATAAGGAGCATTGGTGGCAAATCTGATGGCCGAATGGTAAAGAATATCTCGCTGCTTGAGAGCACCCTTACCTACCGATCTATAAATGATGTCTCCGTAATCTAACATGGGTAGGATGGTCATCTGAATCAGGATTAGTTTGGCAGCTGTGGTGAAAGAGGAGATTTACGATAGAGGAAACCAAGTCTAGATTTAACTTTAGCCTGCAGCTTTGACATGTGCTGAGAGAAGGACAGTGTACTGTCTAGCCATACTCCCAAGTACTTGTATGAGGTGACTACCTCAAGCTCTAAACCCTCAGATGTAGTAATCACACCTGTGGGGAGAGGGGCATTCTTCTTACCAAACCACATGACCTTTGTTTTGGAGGTGTTCAGTAGAGGTCGACCGATTAATCGGAATGGCCGATTTAATTAGGGCCGATTTCAAGTTTTCATAACAATCTGTAATCGGTATTTTTGGCCACCGATTTGCCGATTTCTTTTTTTTATTATTATTATTATTTTATTTTTTTTACACCTTTATTTAACTAGGCAAGTCAGATTAAGAACACATTCTTATTTTCAATGAAGGCCTAGGAACGGGGGTTAACTGCCTTGTTCAGGGGGGATTCTGGGATTTGTTTTTGCAACCTTGGTTACTAGTCCAACGCTCTAACCTCCTGCCTTACATTGCACTCCATGAAATGAGATGATAGTTTCCGGATTCGACCATATTAATGACCAAAGGCTCATATTTCTGTGTGTTTATTATGTTATAATTAAGTCTATGATTTGATAGAGCAGTCTGACTGAGCGATGGTAGGCACCAGCAGGCTCGTAAGCATTCATTCAGACAGCACTTTCGTGCGTTTTGCCAGCAGCTCTTCGCTGTGTTTCAAGCTGTTTATGACTTCAAACCGGGTGGGTATAATTTGTGGAACGTTCCAACAGGAATCTATTCCAAAAACTTCGTAAATAACAAGGTTGCCAAAAAACAACGCATACAAAGTTGTATAGCGGCAGAATAAGATACCGGGTAGTGAGTGGTCTATTTCATTGCGTTTTTCACTCATCACGTTTATTCCAAAAAATGTCTGTCCTCACTCTGGTTGCCTATGGACAAACATTAAGAATAAGCTACATGGTGAGTTGATGCCTATTCGGCAGCTAGTTAGCTAGGTTTGTATGCGTTGCCACTTCGTATGCGTTGTTAGTTGGCAACCTTTTACTTTACGTTTTTTGGAACAGATTCCTGTTGGAACGTTCCAAAAATTATACCCACCCCTTCAAGCCTGTCAACTCCCAAGATTAGGCTGGTGTAACCGATGTGAAATGGCTAGCTAGTTAGCGGGGTGCGCACTAATAGCGTTTCAAACGTCACTCGCTCTGAGACTTGGAGTAGTTGTTTCCCTTCCTCTACATGGGTAACGCTGCTTCGAGGGTGGCTGTTGTCGATGTGTTCCTGGTTCGAGCCCAGGTAGGAGCGAGGAGAGGGACGGAAGCTGTACCGTTACACTGGCAATACCAAAGTGCCTATAAGAACATCCAATAGTCAAAGGTATATGAAATACAAATCATATAGAGAGAAATAGTCCTATAATTCCTATAATAACTACAACCTAAAACCTAAAAGAACCACCAGCTTTCATATGTTCTCATGTTCTGAGCAAGGAACTTAAACCTTAGTTTTTTACATGGCACATATTGCACTTGTACTTTCTTCTCCAACACATTGTTTTGCATTATTTAAACCAAATTGAACATGTTTCATTATTTATTTGAGGCTAAATTGATTTTATTGATGTATCATATTAAGTTAAAATAAGTGTTCATTCAGTATTGTTGTAATTGCCATTATTACAAATAAATAAAAAATTTGGCAGATTAATCGGCACTGGGCTTTCTGGGCACGCCAATAATCGGTACCGGTATCGGCGTTGAAAAATCATAATCGGTCAACCTCTAGTGTTCAGAACAAGGTTAAGGGTAGAGAAAGCTTGTTGGACAACAAGAAAGCTTTATTGTAGAGCATTTAACACAAAATCCGGGGAGGGGCCAGCTGAGTATAACACTGTATCATCTGCATATAAATGGATGAGTGAGCTTCCTACTGCCTGAGCTATGTTGTTGATGTAAATTGAGAAGAGCATGGGGCCTAGGATTGAGCTTTGGGGTACTCCCTTGGTGACAGGCAGTGGCTGAGACAGCAGATTTTCAGACTTTTTACACTGCACTGGTTGAGAGAGGTAGTTAGCAACCCAGGCCAAAGACCCCTCAGAGACACCAATACTCCTTAGCCGGCCTACATGAATGGAATGGTCTACCGTATCAGAAACTTTGGCCAAGACAATAAAAATAGCAGCAAAACATTGCTTAGAATCAAGGGCAATGGTGACATCATTGAGGACCTTTAAGGTTGCAGTGACACATCCATAACCTGAGCGGAAGCCAGATTGCATACCAGAGAGTATACTATAGACATCAAGAAAGCCAGTCAGTTGATTATTGACAAGTTTTTCCAACACTTTTAATAAACAGGGCAAAATATAAATAGGCCTATAACAGTTAGGATCAGCTTGATCTCCCCATTCAACCTGTTGGGGCTAGGGGGCAGTATTTGCACGGCCGGATAAAAAACATACCCAATTTAATCTGGTTACTACTCCTGCCCAGAAACAAGAATATGCATATAATTAGTAGATTTGGATAGAAAACACTCTAAAGTTTCTAAAACTGTTTGAATGGTGTCTGTGAGTATAACAGAACTCATATGGCAGGCCAAAACCTGAGAAGATTCCATACAGGAAGTGCCCTGTCTGACAATTTGTTGTCCTTCTGTTGCATCTCTATTGAAAATACAGCACCTGTGCTGTAACGTGACACTTTCTAAGGCTTCCATTGGCTCTCTAAAGCCGGCAGAAAGTGGAATGGGGTGTCTGCTGTCTCTGGGCGAAGAACAGCAGGAGAATTTGTGAGTGGTCAGCCTGGGGACAGTGACACTGGAGATGCGCGTTCATGAGAATTCTAAAAAAATTTCTTTCAGCCTTTGAATGAATACAACGTTGCCCGGTTGGAATATTAGCGTTATCCTACGAGAAAAATAGCATAAAAAATAGATTTTAAACAGCGTTTGACATGCTTGGTAATGGTAATGGAATATTTTGAATGTTTTTGTCACGAAATGCGCTCGCGCGTCACCCTTTGGATAGTGACCTGAACACACGAACAAAACGGAGCTATTTGAATATAACTATGGATTATTAGGAACCAAAACAGCATTTGTTGTTGAAGTAGAAGTTCTGGTAATCCAATTTTTCTAATAGTAATTCTGAGTTTAGGTTGTCCCAAACTTGGTGGGTGTCAAATTAGCTAGCCGTGATGGCCGGGCTATGTACTCAGAATATTGCAAAATGTGCTTTCGCCGAAAAGCTATTTTAAAATCTGACACCGCGATTGCATAAAGGTGTTCTGTATCTATAATTCTTAAAATAATTTTTATGTATTTTGTGAACGTTTATCATGAGTAATTTAGTCAATTCACCGGAAGTTTTCAGTGGGTATGCTAGTTCTGAACATCACATGCTAATGTAAAAAGCTGTTTTTTGATATAAATATGAACTTGATTGAACAAAACATGCATGTATTGTATAACATAATGTCCTAGGAGTGTCATCTGATGAAGATCATGAAATGTTAGTGCTGCATTTAGCTGTGGTTTTGTTTTTTGTGACATTATATGCTAGCTTGAAAAAAGGGTGTCTGATTATTTCTGGCTGGGTACTCTGCTGACATAATCTAATGTTTTGCTTTCGCTGAAAAGCCTTTTTGAAATCGGACAGTGTGGTTAGATAAAGGAGAGTCTTGTCTTTAAAATGGTGTAAAATAGTCATATGTTTGAAAAATGGAAGTTTTTGTATTTTTGAGGAATTTGTAATTCGCGCCACGCCTATCATTGGATATTGGAGCAGGTGTTCCGCTAGCGGAATGTCTAGATGTAAGAGGTTAATGTTTACCTTAAATTCTACAGCTTGACCTTCTTTGACTCCTATTCTGTAAGTCACTAATCCTTGATAGTCAGTATTTTATATTGTTTGTCTTTTACTTCTTATCATTGATAACGGCGTCATATAATTAGTACCGGAAGGTGGTGGATCTGAATGTATCAGAAAGATTACCAAGACTATGATATTGGTACTCGGTTCTTCTCCTAACTCTGTGGGTGATCAGCAGTGCTTGTATGTGTACATACCTTTTTGCAGTGGGTAACATGGACCCAAGTGACTCTCTCAGTTATTCTAATGGCAAAGGCGATGGTTTAACTTCTCTAGGGTAGGGGGCAGTATTTTGACGTCCGGATGAAAGGCATGCCCATAGTAAACTGCCTGCTACTCAGGCTCAGAAGGTAGGATATTCATATTATTAGATTTGGATAGAAAACACTCTGAAGTTTCTAAAACTGTTTGAATGATGTTTGTGAGTATAACAGAACTCATATGGCAGGCAAAAACCTGAGAAAAATCCAACGAGGAAGTGTGGAAATCTGAGGTTTGTAGTTTTTCAAGTGATTGCCTATACAGTGACTTAGGGTTCATTTTGCACTTCCTAAGGCTTCCACTAGATGTCAACAGTCTTAGAACGTTGTTTCATGCTTCTACTGTGAATAGGGAGAGAAAAAGAGCTCCTGGAAGTAGATGAGTGAGAAAATGACATGAGCTCAGTGGCACGCCATCACGTGAGAGTTAGCTGTGTTCCTTTTCTTTTTTGAAGACAAAGGTCTTGTCCGGTTGGAATATTATGGAAGATTTATGATTAAAAAAATCCTAAAGATTGATTCTATACATCGTTTGACATGTTTCTACGAACTATATAACTTTTTGGACTTTTCGTCTGAACTTAATGCGCGAGCACAGCGCATTTGGAGTACTCGACCGAATGCGCAAACAAAAAGGAGGTATTTGGACATATATATGGACTTTATCGAAACAAATTAAGATTTATTGGGGAACTGGAATCCCTGGGAGTGCATTCCGATGAAGATCATCAAAGGTAAGTGAATATTTATAATATTATTTCTGAGTTTTGTTGACTCCACAAAATGGCGGGTTTGGTTTCGTGTCTGAACGCTGTTCTCAGATTATTGCAAAGTGTTCTTTCGCTGTAAAGTTTTTTTGAAATCTGATACAGTGGTTGCATTAAGGAGAAATGTATCTATAATTCTTTGAATTACAGTTTAATATTTTATCAATGTTTATGATGAGTATTTCTGTAAATTGATGTGCTCATTCACCGGAAGTTTTGGGAGGCAAAACATTTCTGAACATTACACGCCAATGTAAAATGGGTTTTTTGGATATAAATATGAACTTTATCGAGCAAAACATAAATGTATTGTGGAACATGAAGTCCTATGAGTGCCATCTGATGAAGATCAAAGGTTAGTGATTCATTCTAGCTGTATTTCTGGTTTTTGTGACGCCTCTCCTTGCTTGGAAAATGGCTGTGTGGTTTTTCTTGTCTAGGTGCTGTCCTAACATAATCTAATGCTATGCTTTCGCCGTAAAACCTTTTTGAATTCGGACAATGTGGTTGGATTAACCTCTCTGGCGCAGGTGGGACGAATTCGTCCCACCTACGTAACAGCCACTTGAATCCAGTGGCGCGATATTTGAAACATTTGAAATACTATTACTTCAATTTCTCAAACATATGACTATTTTACAGCTATTTAAAGACAAGACTCTTGTTAATCTAACCACACTGTCCGATTTCAAAAAGGCTTTACAACGAAAGCAAAACATTAGATTATGTCAGGAGAGTGCCCAGCCAGAAATAATCAGACACCCATTTTTCAAGCTAGCATATAATGTCACAAAAACCCAAACCACAGCTAAATGCAGCACTAACCTTTTATGATCTTCATCAGATGACACACCTAGGACATTATGTTATACAATACATGCATGTCTGTTCAATCAAGTTCATATTTATATCAAAAAACAGCTTTTTACATTAGCATGTGACGTTCAGAAAAAGCATACCCCCCGCAAACTTCCGGGGAATTTACTAACAGTTTGCTAAATTACTCACGATAAACGTTCACAAAAAGCATAACAATTATTTTAAGAATTATAGATACATTACTCCTCTATGCACTCGATATGTCCGATTTTAAAATAGCTTTTCGGATGAAGCACATTTTGCAATATTCTAAGTACATAGCCCAGCCATCACGGGCTAGCTATTTAGACACCCGGCAAGATTAGCCTTCACCAAAATCATATTTCCTATAAGAAAAATGGCCTTACCTTTCCTGTTATTCGTCAGAATGCACTCCCAGGACTTCTACTTCAATAACAAATGTAGGTTTGGTCCCAAATAATCCATCGTTATGTTCCATCAGCGACGTTTTGTTCTTGCGTTCTAGACACTATCAGAATTGTAAATCACGGTCGAGCGCATGGCGCAGAACGTGACAAAAAATTCTAAATATTCCATTACCGTACTTCGAAGCATGTCAACCGCTGTTTAAAATCAATGTTTATGCAATTTATCTCGTAGAAAAGCGATAATATTCCGACCGGGAATCTGCAATAAGCTAAACAGCCGAATGAAAATACTCCACGGGGGCGAAGTTCTATTGTCACCTAATGGGACACTTGGAAGAGGCGATAATGTGTTTCAGCCTGAGGCTGCCTCGTCATCGTTCAGGTTTTTCCCGGGTTCTGAGAGCCTATTGGAGCCCTAGGAATTGTCACGTTACAGCTAAGATCCTTACTCTTCAATAAACAGATGCAAGAAGAACGACTCCTTGTCAGACAGGCCACTTCCTGCATGAAACCTTGTCAGGTTTTTGCCTGCCATAGGAGTTCTATTATACTCACAGACACCATTCAAACCGTTTTAGAAACTTTAGGGAGTTTTCTATCCATATATAATAAGTATATGCATATTCTAGCTACTGGGTAGGATTAGTAACCAGATTAAATCAGGTACATTTTTTATCCGGCCGTGTAAATACTGCCCCCTAGCCCCAACAGGTTAACAGAACCTCCTTTCTCCTCAGGGACTGGATCCACACCCAGTCTCCTGGTTGGATTGAATGAATCACCTTCTCCTGTAATTCACCTGTTGGACACAAAATCTTGGACATACGGGTTTGGTTAACAAACAGTCTTCTCATGTGTTCTGCTAGTATATCTTCAACTTCTATTTCTACCTGTTCTGATCTCCCTAACTCTGGCATTCTATATGGTCTACCTGATTAGCTAAAATGTAATCCATTATTAAAAGAGATAAATCCTAGTAAACCAACTCTAGGGATAATATCTGGACCTAATATTTTAGCTACCCTAATCATGTCAACCAAGTAAGTCGGGAACGCTTCTACCCATTTAATATACTTATCTATTATTGTTAAACATCCCTTCTTTCCCTCACTTCAGAATAGTTCAATGAAGTCCATTTCCAATTGTTGGAATGGATATTCTACCATTTAAAAAAAAAAGTAGTTATCCTCTAGTCCACTAAGTCTTTCCTCACCTGAAGTGTTTCCTAACCTGCTCTACCACCTGTTCTATCATCCTCCCTGTTGACACATGGCTCTGCCCATGTGTCAATATTGCCACATATCTAAACAGTGATTTAGGTAGGCTGATACTATCTGTTCCTTTATTATGAGCCTCACACTTACCAATAGCTAACTTTTCTGGCAAAAGTACAGCATCTAGTATATTCAAAATCAACTGAGCATGTGTAATAGGTTTACCATACCTCTGTGGCAGAATCCTCAATTGCCCGTACTGGCCCCCACTCTAAATCACTCCTTATAGTAGCCGAGTATATATAACATCCTCTAGTCATTGCTTGGGGCTGCTTTCTTTGCCACAACATTGGAGAATTGCACTGTGCATCTCCTTCTCTAATTACACCCCCCCTCTACCAATTCCTCAAAGGTGGGAGTAATCTCTTTTATGGCCTCTGGCTTTCTGTGGGGGTGACGGCCACATTCAACAGAGTCATTGTATCTCTTCCCAACAGATTAACTAGACATAACCTGGAGTTAAGGACTGGAATGCATGCCAGCCCTCCTGACTTCTCATGTTTTATAACCAATGGAGCAGACAGTCTTTCCACTGTCTGATGTCCAGAAGCTGGACGGACCAAAATCTTTCCCCCATTTATTCTTACTCCTTCAGGCTTAACATATGTCCTAAATACTTAACATAAGTCTACCATAAGTAAAACTTATTCTTACTAATATTATAACCTTATTCAATTTAAAAAAATGATAATACTATAATATCGATTTTACCGCCTTGTTGTGTTAAATTTCACACCAAAATATCATGTTGTGTTAAATTTCACACAAAGATATCATCTATATATAACAACAGCTGACTACCTAAGGGAAAATAGAACTTAGCTAGGTAATGTATAAAAATACTACTACTGGTCAAAAGATAAAATAAAATTTCAAATAACATAATCAGATCAAAACAAGTACTCTGAAAAACTCCACAAAGAGAAATTATTGAACTCTTATGGTCATAGGAAAATAGACTTAAGGAAGCCTACCCTTAGTCAAAGGCTATGCCCTTTCTTTCTTCTCATTGGTTCAAATTACAAATATGTCTAAGAACTTTAAACTCCATCATAATTATAAATTACACAAATTACATTAAAATCAGTATTACAGATGACCTTAAATTCATTATCCAAATGGCTTTCCAATGAGGCTGATCAAACCACAATGGAAAGCCATGATAGAGGTCATAGGTCACACTAACCCTTCAAAGAAGTGTTTCTTACTACATTTGACAAATTAAAGAAAAACTGTCAAACATTTTCTACATGTTGTATCCCAGGATCCCAGAACATTCCTTTATCAAAATAAATCACGTGTTTAATTAAAACTCAGAAAATAAAACTTCTAAAATTCCATGTGTGTGCGTGCCCCTTTAAGGTATCATGGCACTAAGAAAAATGGAAATCTCCTTTAAGATATCGTGGCACTAAGAAAAATGGAAATCCCAGCAAACCCAAAGAAAATAGAACACACCAATCCAAACATAGTATTTTAAAAATATCAACAAATAGTTATACACTATTTGTTGGTTGTGGGTATTTGCAAACCCTAGGTTAAAAACAAACAAAACATTGCCAGGCCCTTTCAACCTGGTAGTTCACGGCCTCTATCTCATTCACTCTCTCCAAGATTATAGCCCCAGGAAACATTCCAAAGAGAGACAATGAAACACTCATTTTTCCTTAGAAAAAACACAAACACTTGGTCAGCATTCATTATACTACACCGATTCAGAAACCCCAAATTAACTACAAACAAGACCTAATAATAAATATAAAATACATCAGTCAACTCTTTTAGAATAAAAAACACATTTCGGTGGGCACAACTCTATCGCAATTACCTATCCGCTTATTATTAGAATTCATTAGATTTAGGTAACTGTCTCTTCTTTGATTCAGTTATTTAAATCCGACTCCATTCTCAATATGTTATTTCCGCAGACCATTTTGGCAACCGACAACGTATTACATCGAAATCACCTCGCTATTATTTTGAATTAATTAGTCTTTCAATTAAAACTAAACAAGCTACTAAAACGTTCAGTTTATATCATAAACAAACACTAACAACTGTATCTTTCCAGGCAAAACATACCAATAGTTGAATTACAATCAGAAACCCAGATTTTAGTCCATTGGTGCATAGGCTGGGAAACAAACCCAAGCCTCCCACGTGGCAGGCGAGAATTCTACCACTGAACCACCAAAGCTATTGAAATGATGAAGACTCCCCGCAAATAACTATTTTTATAATTGTCTGTAGTCGTAAAATCAGGCACGTACTACCGAGACAATTCCTAGAAAATAGCCCTAATTTAAAGGTCCAAGCGTTACTCCAGCAATGATTCTCATTACTCTCGCTCTCGTTGTCTCTGTCTCTCTCTTTCCCTCCCGATTGTCACGCCTGTCCTTCCCCTGCAGTTTCAGTGGTTGTGTCCTACTCGGACACAATGTTTACAGAACTCTTACACTCCCGGGCGAAATGTCCTGTCTTATCGCAATTGAAACACTTTCTATCGTCTGATCCTGTCCATTTTTTCCCTTCTCTCTTAGGTCCCTTTCCCTTAAAGCCTCCTTTATGCTTATCTACAGTTACCCCGATAGTTACTATTAACTGCTCTGCTCCTTTCTGTTCTTTCTTTTTACCATCTCGGTGATTATGGCCTACTTTATTGCAGTGCTTACACGGCGCCTCACAATCTCTAGCAAAATGACCCGGTTTGTTACAGTTAACCTGTTGAGGACAGACGTTCTGCTAGCGGAACCCCGTTCCACCTGCGGAACCCCTAGCCAACAGCCAGTGGCATCGCACGGCGCGAAATACAAAACCAACTAAAATACCACAATTCAATTTTCTCAAACAATCAACTATTTTACACCATTTGAAAGATAAGACTCTCGTTAATCCAACCACGTTGTCCGATTTCAAAAAGGCTTTACAGCGAAAGCAAAACATTAGATTATGTTAGGAGAGTACACAGCCAAAAATAATCACACAGCCATTTTCAAAGCAAGCATATATGTCACATAAACCCAAAACACAGCTTAATGCAGCACTAACCTTTGATGATCTTCATCAGATGACACTCCTAGGACATTATGTTATACAATACATGCATGTTTTGTTCAATCAAGTTCATATTTATATCAAAAAACAGCTTTTTACATTAGCATGTGATGTTCAGAACTAGCATACCCACCGAAAACTTCCGTTGAATTTACTAAATTACTCATGATAAACGTTGACCAAATACATAACAATTATTTTAAGAATTTAAGATACAGAACTCCTTTATGCAAACGCTATGTCAGATTTTAAAATAGCTTTTTGGCGAAAGCACATTTTGCAATATTCTGAGTACATAGCTCAGCCATCACGGCTAGCTAATTTGACACCCACCAAGTTTGGGGCAACCTAAACTCAGAATTACTATAAGAAAAATTGGATTACCTTTGCTGTTCTTCGTCAGAATGCACTCCCAGGACTTCTACTTCAACAACAAATGTTGTTTTGGTTCCAAATAATCCATAGTTATATCCAAATACCTCCATTTTGTTCATGCGTTCAGGTCACTATCCGAAGGGTAACGCGCGAGCGCATTTCGTGGCAAAAAAAATCTAAATATTCCTTTACCGTACTTAGAAGCATGTCAAACGCTGTTTAAAATCAATTTTTATGCTTTTTTTCTCGTAAAATAGCGATAATATTCCAACCCGACAACGTTGTATTCATTCAAAGAGTGAAAGAAAAAAATTGTGAGGTCTCGTGAATGCGCATCTCCAGTCTCACTGTCCCCAGGCAGACCACTGACAAACTCTGCTGCTGTACTTTGCCCAGACAGGAGACGCGTCATTCTGCTTTCTGAACACTTTAAAGAGCCAATGGAAGCCTTAGAAAATGTCATGTAACAGCACAGATGCTGTAATTTTGATAGAGATGCAACAGAAGGACTACAAATTGTCAGACAGGCCACTTCCTGCATGGAATCTTCTCAGGTTATTTGCCTGCCATATGACTTCTGTTATACTCACAGACACCATTCAAATAGTTTTAGAAACTTTAGAGTATTTTCTTTCCAAATCTACTAATTATATGCATATTCTCGTTTCTGGGCAGGAGTAGTAACCAGTTTAAATCGGGTATGTTTTTTATCCGGCCTTGAAAATACTGCCCCCTAGCCCAGAAAGGTTAACTTGTCTCGACCAAACCTTATTAGACTTTAGTCTAATCACATTTATTCATTTTACTTTACATAGTCTAATAATTACGTTAGTCTAATTATTCATAATACATGTTACATAATCTAATAATTACGTTTCAGGGTGGAATTCTTTAGTCATTACCTTAAACATATACATTCCCTTATCACTTGACTGGTTAAATAAATAAAAAAATGAACAGGACAGTGTTTCTGTGGTATGGGATTCACCAGTAGTATGGCTACTGTGGGGCCCGGGCCTCACTGCTCTCACAGCTGCTGCTCCTTTTTATGAGTCTCCACTGCTGCTTTATTCCTCGTCTGGATCTCTGTCTAATCTTGTTGTATTGTTACAGTGTGTCAGTCAGTTGGTATGTGTGTGTTCTGCACATGTTAAAGTAGGCCTAGGAACAGTGATATAAGGGCACAAGATGAGACCCAAATGCAGACACAGGAGGCAGATGGTAGAGCTCCGATATTTATTATAACAAAGGGAGTAGGCAAATGCAGGTCGGGGACAGGCGAGAGTTCATAAACCAGGTCAGAGTCCAAACAGTAACAGAAGATAGGCAGTCTCGAGGTCAGGCCAGGCAGGGGTCAGAAACCAGTTCCAAGTCCAAAACAGTACAAGGGGATAGGCAGAGGGGTAGTCAGAACAGGCATAGTTGTCAGGCAGGTGGGTTCAGAGCCAGGACAGGCAAGGGTCGAAACGAGGAGGACTAGAAACAGAGATTGGGGAAAAATTGGCGCAAAGAAAACTGCTGGTTGACTTGGCAAACAAGACGAACTGGCACAGAGAGACAGGAAACACAGGGATATATACACCAGGGATAGTAAGCGACACCTGGAGGGGGTGGAGACAATCACAAGGACAGGTGAACCAGATCAGGATGTGACAAGTGAATTATCTCTTTATTGACTTATGATTGAGTAGTACTGGTCAGAATGGATAAGGGAGACAGTCAGACTGATCTAACATCTGGTGACATTGAGCAGGAGTCCTGTTCATTTTTTACCTCTGCTCCTGGAGTTCAAGCCTAAATATTCAGTTGGTGGGAAATATTCATAATGGATTTCAAAAATAATTTCCCAAGATGACAAATAAAGTTGCATTGAATTTGACTTGTATCATATAATATGAGCAGCCCTTCCTTTACCTATTTTGCAATAAGCACAGTGACACACTGTTGAAGTATTGACTGTGAGTAGTAGTAGCCTAGCTCTAGAGCCTACAGTAGTAGCCTAGAACTAGAAGTCATGGAGAGGCTGTACTTGTGAAGGGGAAAATGTGACATGAAGCATTCCATAAGGCAGGACAGAACGTTTGTGGTCTGATGTATTTTTCAGTAGTTACGGAAGCCTGACTCGCGTGTGCCGCCTCCTTCGCTCTGTAAATCTGTGTTTGACGATTTTCATATTCTGTTTCACTGTTTTGTTTTAGGGGGGGCTTCTGGTGATATTGTTATTTGGCTTCATTTCCAACCGTGCCAGATCTTGCAGTTTTCGCATGACAAAAGTCTGCAGCACAGCCTTTCCGGAACAGGGCGAGCAGGCTCGGCCAATAGGTCCTTGAGTTTCCACCGCATAACAACAATGTTTCAATTTGTCTAATCGGGGGTATTTAGGCTAAGTAAACTATCACTTTTCGGGATTTCATCTGCAGCCCATGGCCCAGTCATGCAGGCCTCTTATTCAAACCATTTGTGTGCGGTCGGGAGTGAGGGGCGGAGGGTTAAGGGGGACGCAGGGGGGCAGGCAGTGGAGAGGAGATGGTGGGGGGACTGGATAGCCCTGGGAGAAAGTCTGGGAAGGGGAGTGTGAGAGGTATTGGCAAGCAGAACTAAACCACACGCAGCAGCTTGCGTGATTGTGATTCTTCTTCTGCCCCCCCCCCCCCCCGTTTCCTGAAGCACCTGCACGCACACAGCCACTTAACCCCTCGGTATGTTCATTAGGGCATGCAGTGGAAAACTAAAAATGTTGTTTCTTGTTGGACAAGTCTTGGTAGATCCACCCTGTTTCAGTCTGTTTTCTTCCGTTTGGTGACTATGATGAATGTGATTCTGGTTTGGTCATCTGAGCATGCCAGACAGACAGATACTGAAGTCAGTCCTGAACTGTTCATTTGAGCAATATGAAATCTGATGGTGTGCAAACAGCCACTACATTCACCCACACTACCTTTTATTGGTGAGGTCATGCCCCCACCCCTTACCTACCCCAAGCTGTCTCCTCCATCCCCTTTTCTTTCTCCCGCATCGATTTAGGATCAAAAATAGTCTCATAAAAAGCCTTGAGAAGGACGTCTAAGCCAAAAGCCAGATCCAGCCAGCAAGTTTTTAATGGTACTGGTTTATAATGAAACACTCCTTGAGCCGTTCTCCCAAAGCGCTGACGTTATCCACTGGACACACGCGCATATTAAAAGTGCACGCTTTTTATAACGTGTGTGACTATCAGAGAGAGGGTGGGAGGGAGGGGGGAGGATGGGGAGTGGAGGGGGAGGGCGGGGAGGGGAGTGGGGGGGTGAGTGGAGGGGATGGTTGTGGAGAGGGATGGAGAGGGGAGGGAGGGGCGTTGATGGCGTGGATGGGAGAGAGGTTAGGGAGTGGAGGGGAGGGCGGGGAGGGCAGTGAGGGGTGTTGAGGCTGGTTGGGAAGATGTAGAGAGAGAAACCACTCCAAAATGAACCCCTGTTACCAATGTCTTTATCTGCCTTGGTTACTGCTGTGTAGATTTTGTCGCAGGTTAAAAAAATATATATATATCATGTTTTAGTGGATGAGTACAAGGCTTCGCTCTCTGACTCTGACTGTTGTTGTAAAGAGCAGATGTTTTGAGGTCATTGCTTCATTTCGATCAGCCTTTCTCTCGGCTGGTGTTGACACTTGTGGGCTGCAGTCATACTTAATGAGGGAGTCATGATGTGTTGTGGTGCCATTGCCATTCATGCTTTGGCCTACTTCCACACAATACAAACTGGTTGGTGATTAAATAATGCATTCTGTTTCTGCTCGGAGAGGTTAAGTCCACACTCTGATGACCCATTATTCAATTAACTATAACTAGAATTAGTACTAGTCAATCTACACCTCTTCAAAGTGGGAAGCTTGGATGTGAGCTAAGTTTTGAGTCAATGACTGTGAGGACTGAGCCCCACGTTGGACAAGTTTATTCTCCCGAAAGTTGAGTATCTTCCAAGCGACTAAGACACAGTATACAGTTCATACTTGGGTGGGACGGGTGGGGTTTAGCATGCATGGGCTGATGAACCCCCTAAGAACCCACTCCATTCAAGCATTCAAGCAAGCCTAATTTGGTTAGCAGTGTATTCTATTCATTACGTTATGCATTAATGTGAATACATCTTTCTGTCCCTCGCCACCACTATAGCCTCCACCTGCATGGTCCCAGTCCACACACTTATTATTTCTCGAGATTGGAGGTCTAAAATATTATTTTGTGTGGCCGCCGCCAGCCCGGCCTGCACGCATGATCACTCTGACGGGTCTGGTTACCATGCTCAATCTTTCACCTAGGGGGCTGTGTGAGTGTGCGTGTGTGTGCGGTGTGTCTGTCTGTGTGTGTGTGTGTCTCTCTGTGTCTGAGTGTGTCTCTGCTTGTGTCTGTCTGTCTGTCTGTCTGTCTGTCTGTCTGTCTGTCTGTCTGTCTGTCTGTCTGTCTGTCTGTCTGTCTGTCTGTCTGTCTGTCTGTCTGTCTTGTCTGTCTGTCTGTCTGTCTGTTTATGTCTGTCTGTCTGTGTGTGGGTGGGTGGGTGGGTGGGTGGGTGTCTGTCTCTGCATCCGAGCATGTGTCTGCGTGTGTGTCTGTCTGTATGTCTGTCTGTCTGTCTGTTTGTTTATGTCTGTCTGTCTGTGTGTGTGTGCGTGTGTGTTTTTGTTTGCGTCTGAGACTCCTCTCTCACCCAGGTTGCTTCACTTTAAACCCTTGAACACTGCTGCCTGTCCAGGGTGGACACAACAACCGTGTGATGTAATTTCCTCCTCGGGGGGCATCTGCTCAAGTCCTCATGGTAGCAGCGGTAATAGGTGGGCTCAGCTTCAGAGGTTCCAGCAGTGTAGCAGGCACCAGGCAGTGTGGTCCCTGGACCCTCGGTGAGCGAGACCTTAGCTGTTCACTGTCTGCTAATGAAGCAGGCCTGTTAATGGAAATAATGTGTGAAAGGACGAGAGCTTTAGGAATCATGTGTACGATATGGAAAGAATGTTATTTTTACTAGAACCCTCAGATTCTGGAATCTGAGACTCTCAAACCAAAGTGCTTTAATATCGGAACAGAGTTTCAATTTTAATTGAAAAATTCACCCTACGTGGTAGCACAGTATACAGTTCAGTTACTTTAATTCTTGACTTCGATATCCAAAGCAGCAAAAGGTTCAATAGAGTTCAGCCCAGCTCGGCTGGAGAGACGATTACCAGAAGTGGAGTAACAACAATCACTGTGGTTAAATCTCAAATGGCATCCTATTACCTATATAGTGCACTACTTTTGTAGTAGAGCCCTATGGGCCCTGGTCAAAAGTAGTGCACTATATGGTGAATAGGATGCCATTTGGGACACAGCCTGTGCTGCTATAAGCTTTCTTTCCTGTAGCTGCGTGTAGACTGTAGTAGACTGTATGACATCCTCCTCACGTAACCTAACCACAGAACCTGTAGAGCATCAATAAAACTCAGCCTCTCCTCTCTCTCTCTCTCTCTCTCTCTCTCTCTTCTCCTTCTCTCCTCACTCTTCCCTTTCTCTTCTCATTTTGTCTGACGTCAGAGCTGCATGCACTGAACCACGTCTATCAGCAGTCAGTAAAGTGGATCACTATACACTGAGTGTACAGAACATTAGGAACACCTTCCTAATATTGAGATGCACCCCTCCCTTTTGCCCTCAGAACAGCCTCAATTCGTTGGGGCATGGACTTTACAAGATGTCGAAAAGCGTTCCACAGCGATGCTGGCCCATGTTGACTCCAATGCTTCCCACAGTTGTGTCAAGTTGGCTGGATGTCCTTTGGGTGGTGGACCATTCTTGATACTCAAAGGAAACTGTTGAGTGTGAAAAATCCAGCAGCATTGCAGTTCTTGACACAAACCGGTGTGCCTGGCACCTACTTCCATACCCCGTTCAAAGGCACTTGAATATTTAGTTTTTCCTATTCACCCTCTGAATGGCACACATACACAATCCACGTCTCAATTGTCTCAAGGCTTAAACATCCTTCTTTAGCCTGTCTCCTCCCCTTCATCTACACTGATTCAAGTGGATTTAACAAGTGACATCAATAAGGGATCATAGCTTTCACCTGGATTCACCTGGTCAGTCTACGTCATGGAAAAAAGCGTTCTTAAGGTTTTTCTGTACATCTCTCACCATCTCATCATTATCATCATCCCATCTTCTACTATTCTGTGAAGTGTTACAGTTCACCAGGACTTCTTGATATGGATACACATGATATTCGCTGTCTCATGCTTCCGTGTCCATGTGACTGATATTGGCTGAGTTTTGTGTAATACCCAAACATTTTTAATGCATTCTGTTACACGTTAGTAATTTAGGCAACGCTCTTATCCAGAGCAATTAGGGTTAAGTGCCTTGCTCAAGGATACATCGACAGATTTCTCACCTAGTCAGCTCTGGAATTCAAACCAGCAACTTTTTGGTTACTGGCCCAACTCGCTTAATCACTAGGCTACCTGCTTCTACTCGCCATGTTGTGCTCTTGTAAGCCTAAGACATCTTAATTATCTCCTTGGGGATCAATAAAGTTATATATATCCCCAATCAGACACACATTTGTAGACTCATGAACACTTCTAGTTTATTAAAACAAGGCATTCTACATTGCTTCTCTCCCTCTTTACCAATTACTGAAACATATAAACTGGAATTGTTGTTGGCTGTCTTTCCTGTAGGCCTGTGTCTCACTAATGGGTCTAGAGGAAATAATATACTGTATTTATCAAATCACTTATTAAAACATAATGGAAATCTGTGTTTTAAAGCTGTCTCAACCATTATCTTCCCTGAGAGAGGAAAACAATAAAACAGAATAAAATAGAAAGTGTTCTCACAATTATAATTCTGCATCGCTTAGCCTATACACGACTAACCAACACTAACATCACACACACATCCCCCCCACATTTAGACCCATATGAACTGAGCCGATAGCTTACACAAGGGAAAATGGAACGAACCAAGGTGAGTTAAACCACAGGGGAGTCACAGACAGACATTCAACGTAATGATCCTGGGAGTCAGTTCTATGTTTATCTATTTCTTCCTGTTACTGCATCATTACTGTCCGCTCTTAGGAAGAGTTCCATTGTGGAGGTGTACATCGTACTTTGACAGGAATACTGCATTAGTAACCATAACAACAGCACCTTACTGAAGGTTATACTCCCCTGCCACTTGATAGGCCTACATGCATCCCCTGTCCAAGGAGAGTGAAAGGGCTAATAGGGTGCAATTTGGGACACAGTCCCAGTCCCACCATCACCCCGAAGGCAGCCGGCTAATTTTCCAGCAAGGCTTTAATGAGAATCGCAGACAGGAGGAGAGGAAACGTAGAGTGTATTTATAGAACCGGGAGGAATGCAACCCCCTAATTATTCTTGTCTATCTACCTCCCCACAGGATAACCTGCTGCTCACCATTTACTTCCTGTGTGCGTCCCAAATGGCACCCTATTCCCTGTATAGTGCATTACGTTTGACCAGGGCCCGAAACAATTGCACTATATAGGGAAAAGGGTGCCATTTGGGATGCATCCCATGTTTTTCAACACTGACTTGGTGGAGGAGGGAAAAGTCGTGACAGAAAACGGAAGCAGGCCAAAGAGAAGGACAATAGAAAAGTGTGTAAATACCAGACTGAGGTTAGTGGGGAACTTTTGGAAAGTCAGAAAGTTTCCAACCATTGGGTCACGTTTAATCGAATAAAAACAAAGTGTTAGTAAAGAAAATGCAATGCAAGCATCTGATATACATTTAAAAAATATATAAATAAATGTAACCCTTATTTAACTAGGCAAGTCAGTTAAGAACAAATTCTTATTTACAATGACGGCCTACCCCGGCCAAACCCGGACAACGCTGGGCCAATTGTGCGTTGCCCTATGGGACTCCCCTTCACAGCCGGATGTGATGCAGCTTCGATGCGAACATAAAAGAGTCATATTACCGTAGCGCTACATGATTCAGTGATACGTCAGGTGCTTTCTACATTTCCTGTGTATTTCAGTCTGGACAGGAAGGAGGTCTCGGGCCTGTACTCTCCCCACTGCTTCCCCCTACAACTCTATTTCTATGGCTTCACCACTCCTTCCGTTTTCAACATGACCGGACCTGAGTTCAAATAGTATTTGAAGTATTTAAAATATGTTGTGTTTTCTCTAACCTGCCTGATGGACAGGGGTTTGCACTTCTGCAACTTTTAATTTGGTTCCATTCTGCCAGACAAGCTCAATCAAGCTCAACTAAAATATTTGAAATTATATCAAATTGTATTTGAACCCAGGTCTGACTTTCACCACTGGCTGTTTCACCACTTCTTCCATGTTCAGCATGACGTCTGAATAGTTTATTTGATCCAGAGTCTCCTGGAGGTTCTACGGGTTCACATCCCAAACCAACTTCCCGTGGAGATTAATTAAGCACCCTTACCCAAATCCTGTGCTGCCCCTTGTACTCTAAGGAAAATTATGAAGCATGATTATGAGCCATTCACCTTAATGAAAGGCACAATGTTTCCTCGGCAGCTCTAAACCAGTTGCAGGGTTGTTAGTAGTTGTCTCATGTTTGTTCTCTGTTGTCGCTAAAACACTGTTGTCCCCTTACTGTGAAAAGGGAAAGGGGAATACCTAGTCAATTGTAGAACTGAATGCATTAGACTGAAATGTGTCTTCCGCATTTAACCCAACCCCTCTGTGTAGGCGGTGTGTGTGAGTCTGTGTGTGTGCGCAAGTCTGTGTGTGTTTTGTTGTTGTTGTCACTAAAACACTGTCACCTCACTGCCAGATGCGTGTAGAGACCTTTTAGAATTAGATACACTCCAGGTATAATGTACATCTCACAGACTTTGTGTTTATGTGGACACTTTAGGTACTGTAAATTGGCTTGGTTTAGGCCATCCATACCACCTGTCTTCTAAAACAAATTAAAGTCGACCTAGTACATCAGAGGAGATGAGCAGCATGGAAAATTAGTGTAATCTTCTCCCCTCCAGCCACACACACACACACACACACACAATAACACAAGAGCATGTGCTGTCAACCGTTATGTCACTTTGCATGCAACAGAGCACTCAAATCTGTGGTGTAAAAGGTCCAAACATCAGAGCAAGCTCACAGTTTGTTTGCATTTCTCCATAATGAGGTACGATGAC
Source organism: Salmo trutta (assembly GCF_901001165.1). Taxonomy (NCBI): domain Eukaryota; kingdom Metazoa; phylum Chordata; class Actinopteri; order Salmoniformes; family Salmonidae; genus Salmo; species Salmo trutta. The sequence continues at coordinate 54,067,858 of NC_042974.1, read as the reverse complement.
AGATTGACCTATTGAGGGTGGAAAAAACACAGGTTGTGTCCCAAATAGCACCCAATTCCTTATATAGTGCACTACTTTTGTAGTAGAGCCCTACGGGTCCTGGTCAAAGTAGTGCACTAAATAGAGAATAAGTAACTCCAGTGTAGATTTGGCCAACAAGCTGCATCAAACATAAACTTAAAGTACAACTATCATGCTTGTAAACAAAGTTTAGAGTTCAAAAACCATATTAATAGATTGCTTTTTATAAATAATGTTTTGTTACATTTAACTGCCAAATGCTGTTATCGAGGTCATTTCCTTATTAGGTGATGTCAGAAGACAGCATGTGGGAGAAGTCGGCGCTCAGGGATGATAGACGTATTTCCCACTAGTAATTATCGGTTGGAGGGCCGATCAAGTGGATTTTTCCCAGGCGTATGTGTTAAATTACCAAATTGCACTTGGTTACGAACGTAGGACTATGTACAATCATTGCTGCACTTTGAAATGTAGGTGGGAGCAATGTGCTGGTGGTGGCTCATTAGCATATTTGGGGGCATGGTCTAAAATATATTGTATTTGTGCCAACCATCAATGGAAATGTTGTACCAGTTTAAAGGGTTTAAATGTTATTTTGCCCAAAGTTACATTCCTCTTATTATGCTGTCAATTTTGCAATTTCTTTGTAAGACCTTGTGAAAATCAAGAGATGCACTGACAGGAGATTTTTGTGCTTCTTCTGAATTCTTAATGGCAGCTGATTCACAGAAAGGGAACATTACATTTCAGTAACTGTCTATCAACTAGTTGCAAGTGGGTTACTGTAGCTAATCTGTCATGCTTACTGACCTGACACCTCTAGCAGGTGAGTATCACAGTAACATGTGACTAGCTATAAATGTAATATCACATGGATTTATGTCAGCCTTTAATAGGGATCGGCGTCCCGGGACAGTTGTAAATCATGCAGCGCCTTGTGTCACAATCGCATATTTTAGAGAAACAACAAATGTCGGTACATTTAAGTGTCTTATATCAGCTGAAAGTGTAAATTATTTTTAATATAACTGCACTGTCCAATTTCCAGTAGCTATTACTGCGAAAAAATGCCATGCTATTGTTTGAGGAGAGCTCCTAACAATACACTTTTTTCACCGCGATAGGTTTGATAAATTCACCTCTGAAGGTGAAATGTGTACTTACATTCTGAAATCTTGCTCTGATTTATCATCCAAAGGGTCCCAGAGATAACATTAAGTGCTGTTTTGTTAGATAAAATCATTTTTCATATCCTAAAAAGGTCCATATAGCATCCACGATTGATTTTGTATTTCCACTCAATTTGCAAAGAAAGAAATTTGTGAAAATCGAACCCTAAACGTTGTTTCAACCAGTCAAATCACGTGTGTATGTATTCCTCAGAGATCCTAGAACGTAACCAGACTTCACTATATCATTAGGGGTGTAGTATATCCTATAGGACACCAAATTTGGTCAGAGAGCAACGCCTTCATGGCATGCCGATGATGCGGCCGGTCTTCATTTGATCAACTGTATCTTTGTCGAATAAGCACCAATTGGGGCCAAACAAAGCTAGCTAGATAGCCAATGAGCGGGGCTTTACGGGAGTATCTGGAAACACTGTATCTGTTGCAGAATGTAGGCGCTAACCTTTTGCGACAGCATGCCTTTTCCTTTTGGACAAAAAATATAAGAATATTCAGAGTTATGAAGTTATGAAAACTTGCTCCAGATACTAAACAAGTCTAAAGAAGGCCAGTTTTATAGCTTCTTTAATTAGAACAACAGTTTTCAGCTGTGCTAACATAATTTCAAATGGTTTAGATAACTTGGATTAGATAACACAACGTGCCATTGGAATACAGGAGTGATGGTTGCTGATAATGGGCCTCTGTACGCCTATGTAGATATTCCATTACAAATCTGCCGTTTCCAGCTACAATAGTCATTTACAACATTAACAATGTCTACACTGTATTTCTGATGTTATTTTAATGGACAAATATGTGCTTTTCTTTCAAAAACAAGGACATTTCTAAGTGACCTCAAACTTTTGAACGATAGTGTATATATTACCTCAATTACCTCGACTAACCGGTGCTTCCTCACATAGACTCTGTACCGGTACCCCCTGTATATAGCCTCGCTATTGTTATTTCACTGCTGCTCTTTAATTATTTGTTACTTTATTTCTTATTTTTTGGGGGTACTTTTCTTAAAACTGCATTTTTGGTTAAGGGCTTGTAAGTAAGCATTTCATTGTATTCGGCGCATGTGACAAATAACATTTGATTTGATTTGATTTTTTGAGTGTGTTAATATATGTTCCACACAGTAAGTATGAATCTGGTGGCACTTCAGAGAAATCGATGCACTCCCTACCAAGAGGTTGCATATTAAAATCCTCAAAGAATTCTTCGATGTCAAGTGTCCTTAAGCACTGCCAGTTTTACATTGAGTGTGATAATTGTTCAATTATTAACTTGATTCCGTGCATCTTTTAGAAAAGTGAAGAAATGCGTTCTTGACAATAAGTTTGTGGCCATATCTCCTTCATGCTTACAGATCTGGTGGTGTAGCTGCACTTTATTAGGACATTATAGGTTGGTAGCGAGCAATGGGTTATTAGTGTAAATCTCTTTTAAGGATGAATCCCAATTTTACACCAATTGAAATTAGAATACAGCAGCATAGTGTCATTTTATAGAAATAACACCTTCAAGTAGTTGTATATATTTATTACATTTTTTCTGAAACTTTAGGCAAAGTGTAGATATGCATTATTGGCAATAAATATTTAGCCAATCTCCATTATGTCCATAGAAGTGGTGGCTCAGCAGGAACTTCCAACTGGCTAGCAACCAAGAGGTTGTGAGGTTGTCCCAAGTAAGCAGCATACTGCCTATTAAAACCTTAATTTAGCTGTAAAAATACAGAAACTAGTTGTAGATTTATCATATTTTCACTCCAACTAGACAAAAACCTCCAGGGGACCATGACAACACATTCTGAGAATGTCCTAAAAACATCCTTGGAACATCCATGGAACTAGGGATCTAGTCTAAACCTGCAGGGGACCATGACTGTTTAAATTGAATTAATGTCAACTATGCCTTTTAAAGTAAAGTTTTCTAAATTACGTTTGACCTCTCGGCTTTCACATGTGCTCAAATGTTGTCACATAATTTCATGGTATCACATGTTGAAATGTTGCATCCCCGTGTTGTAAAACATTTTTCACATGAGATCATATTTTCACGTCACATGTATAGTGTCATGCTATCACACGTTGAAATTTTGCATCCTCAAAATTCCATTTATTTCACATGAGATTGTGTTTTCACATGTGCTCACATGTTGCTTCACATGTTGTCACATTATCACATTAACTTTACATTAAGTCACATGAGATCACATGTGATCACGTGAAATGTTATTTTTTCCTCTTTAAGGCCAGCCTGAATCAAACACTCAATGTATTTGAAAGATTTCAAATAATATTTGAACCCAGGTGTGGTTCTGTCATTTCTGTGTTTATTGCAGGAGCCACATGGTGGTATTTATCCTCAAACAGACTGAGGAACAGGAAAAGCAAAAGATTTGATTTCACTATTTACAAAACAGGGACGAACAGCGAATGTACCTGTTTGTGCCCTTAATCTTCAGGCTGACCCTTTGACTGTGTCTTGCATTCTTTCTTCATCCTGTCGTGTCCAGTCTGTGTGGGGCCAGACTTGTATAAAATTGTGTGCAGACCTTGTATTATTTCAATCTCAGACCTTTGTTCTTGTGCAGATAGACAAAACAACAACAGCAACATGATGTAATCAAGATGCTATTCTTTAGCGATCGTTGAAAAGGAGTGAGACAAGTGCTATTTCCTGATTCTATCCTATTCACCTCAGTACACCGAACCCTTTCTCAGTTTCTCTTAACTTCCCAAAAGAAATGATGACTTATTTATTTGACTTGTTCTTTTTAAGGCCTCTCATTTTATTTTTTATAGGAATTAATCAAAAACAAATGCAGACCATAATTTTATAGTATGAAATGATTGCATAGTAATATTTAATGATTTCTTTGCAGACAAAGTTTTTCTGTTTCCATCCGATTCCCTCAGAGGCCCTGGTCAATACAGGAAGCCAAGAGCGGCAGAGACAGCACAGGTTAAACATCCAGCCGTTGTGTCTAGGCACCCAGGCCAGTCTTCTCATACTGTTGGTTTGTGCGTGCGTGCGTGCGTGGACCTGCCAGCAAGGCCAGTAAAAATGCTCCATTAAAGCCCCCATGCAGTCTTTGTAAATCACTGTGTGTGTTTATTTAATGAAAATAACTCCAAAATATATTTTTTATCATTTATTTCCCTGAGCCTCCTTTGGCTCTTGAAATGCTCAGTCTGATCGTGTGGGAGTTAGGAAACAAATTTGAAGATATTTACATACATAGCCCTGATTGGCTGATAGGATCATCTAGAGCCCACCCCCTTACCCAGATGAACAGTCATTGGTCTATTATAATCATATCACATTGTGATGTCATGATGTGGGCCAAAATTTCATCTTACCTGAACAGGTATAAACTCCAGGCATTTTTTTCAGCTCTTACACAAAAATGGGACATTTTCATAATTTTCACAATTTCAGTGTTATTTCCACCTCATAGTGTGGAAATGTTTTTCAATAAAAGGAATATCACATTTTTAACTGTCCCTTTCAGATCTGACTGTGTGAACCTCCATAAATAGCAGATTTATGATCTGCCACTTGGCCAAAGCCACTACCATTTCCTCAACCACATACAGTACCTTCAAAGTCACAATGACAGTTTTGACAGGCATCAACCACCTACTGCCACTGCGTGTGTTGAAACATTAAACTAAAGAAGAAGTATTTTCTTCCTTCCCCCTTCAAACCAAGCGTCGGTCTACCCTGCATGCCAAAAATATTACAAAAGTAACAACGTTCCTTTGGCCCCAGTTCAGAGTCAAGATATTCATATTATTGTTAGAATTTGTTTTCTCTGAGAACTTGGTGTTTTTTAAATCTGTATTTTATTCACTGTATAATTCATTTGACTGGAAGATCATTTCAGGCCAACCATATCAAAAAAATACCAGTTGTCCAAACCTTACCTCAGTGGAGTTCAAGGCGGTCTTGAATTGAACTGAATAACTTTATTGATCACCTTCAAGGGAACGAAGCACGGTTGTCCAGACAACAATGTTGGAGGTTCATAAACTGCTTATTTTGGTTCTTTGTTTGTCTAAGTCAGAATTCAACTAAACACAATTCTCAGATGTTGTTGCACTATTGACATTAGTACTGTAGGTATTTGTGGAACCTCGTATCCATTTTAGAACAGAATGGGCTCAGTTAACTAATGGGAGAAAGTAAGTGCATGTTTCAAGACATTAACACTGCTAAAGCAAAGGAAGTGGGATAAACAAGCTGTCATGAAAGTATAGAAATGCAACAAACTGCTCTGTCAAACTGCTGACCACCTTGACTAGAGGATGAGCCAACCCACAGAACTCCTTAGTAGTGAGAAAGGAAGGGAAATTCTGTGGCTTGCCTGCCTTGTTGTGTTCGTTATTCAATACTTTTCATCCTCATCTCACAGCTGTGCAGGTCATTAGTAGATTGCTGCACGGGAACCAGGGGCTTGCCAAAACTCCTTCATTCTTTCCCCCGACTCCTGCTGCATTTCCTGGGGTCAAAACAGGTCTCAAGCTGGGTCTGGTTCTTACAGAGGTCTGAGTCTGATGGCAAGGAGACGCTGTCAAACCTGGGAGCTACTGGTGGAGAAAGGCTCCTTTCATTGATTTTACATGTCCTGTCACCTCGCCTCCTTTTCGAAACACATAGGACAAGAAGGTCTGAGGAGAGGAACCTCACCTCTCAATTAATATTTCCTCTCTCCTTCTTCCTCTCAATGTGTCTTGAGAAGCAGGCGAAGAGAGAGGAAGTTAGTAATCGATTAAAAAAATTACAACAATTGAGAAACGGCCATAGTTGCTTCTGTGCAAAGGATCGCCTCAAGACTTTGTGACCTGAGTTCTGAGACAATAGTAGTCAATATTATGTAGAGGTACTCCAATCTGTTGTTACATAGCATAGTGAATGCAGCGAAGGGCAACCACAAGTTTAGATGGCATAGGCTTGCTGTTTTGACACTTGGCTGGATGTACAGTACACACATTTTATTTAGTAGAGAATACCCATAAACTTGTATGACGGTTTTCAAAACATGTGTGTACCTGAAGGTGACAGTGTTGTAGGTTGCCTTTTCTGTTGCCACAACAGATGCTAGACTGTCCTGTATCTGACTGCAAAGGCCATATTTTCATCGCAGTGTTAGCATTGACAAATTGTAGTCTCCAGAACCAGACAGAGTATACCGAACATACAAATGTTAGAGCTATCTGATACAGTAGGGCAGGTTACAACATTGGCCCACTATTTAATACTTAAAAAATTTTATGAAACTCGTTCTAAGCGGTCCTTTACACACATACGGTACCTTGCCTAACCCCACACCACCTAATGGACCCTAGCTTTAAACTCAACTGAGGTCCAGTCTCCAGTGTAGTGGTATTAAGTGAGTGAGTCACATGGAGCATGGGTTTGTAGCGTTCAGGAGTTACGAGTGTGTATCTGCAGGTACAGAACACTGGAAATAACTCATTACACTATCCAACTCGTAAAAAATAAAAAAAGCTTTTTGCCAGTTGGGCACCCAGACAGTTTGAATGGAAACTAAGTGAGAGCGCTCAGGTCTCGTCTCAATGCACACTTAAATGTCGCGGAGGAGAACACATAAAACCTATAGGAAAAATACCATGAGAGTTATTACCTTCTAACGCTAATGCCTAGATGTGCATCCAAAAATAACTGCAGGTATCACAGTATTTCATTAAGTTAATCCAGGGCACTACTTTTATAGCTTCTATTCTTGAATGCCTTAATGGTCATGTTAAAGTAAAAAAATTAAAAAAGCGCACAAAGTAGATTGTATTTAAAGCTAGACGATGTGGATGTGGAAGAAAGGTGACGTTGGGGAATAGTGAGCCCTGTTAGGCCCTCAGTGTGTAGACTGCATGGCTCTGTGAACGTTTAGTTGGCGAAAACATACAGCAAAATCCAGTTCAGAGAACTACCAAAACAATAAGCAAGCAATAAGTATGTCAAAATGTCAATTTAAAGCCATTCTTCTTTGACGACTGACATCAAAATCACCCGATCCTCAAACCCTCAAAAATCGCTTCCAAGAGACACTAGTTGTTCAACGTCTGCTGTTTTTCCCTGATGTTTGCCTGATGTGCACAGTGGGCCCTAGCGACTGGTCACAAGTGTCTGGGTTAGAGAGAAGGGACCACACAGAGACACAGTTACACAGTGTTGATACAGTTGCCTGTCCTGAGGCTTGACAACATCACCTAAGGAGAGACCAGAGGGGCCAGAGCGGTTGATGAGGCCCCTGGCTTTGGGCCCTCTTCCCCAGTCGACCCCCTCTGACTGGGGGGACACAGCCCTCACAGCTGAGCCTTTGGTCCATTCTTAGTAATACTGGCCTCTGGCTTGTATTCTCTGAATGACCTCTGATTATTTACCTGCTTCATAGTTTCCCTGTTGTCCCTGTATCAACCCCGGATGTCAGAGAGGGAGGGAGAGAGAGGCTCAAAAAATCATGAAATAATACTTTCAGACGAGTGGGGGTCAGACAGTTTGCCTCGGCTTTCGGCTCTCACTTGTCCTCTGTTGGATTGTGGGTTTACAGTACGCCCCCAGTCTTGGATAGCTAATGTGGCGCTTGTGTATCCAAGTCAGACTTGTTCGGCAGAGAGGTTCATTCCATATTCAATTCAATACCACATAATGTATTTTTTTTACAAAGGAATTTACATAACACAAAAATAGACTAACATTGACTTTTTACTTTTGTCACTTGAGGGGGTGAAAGATGTTTTACAAAGGAAGAAATATTTGAATCATGACTCACTTCCAATAACCTGTTTGGAATCAGATCAAAGTTTAAGTGCATGCCTACGGTTTTGCTGAATAATTTTTTCAGTTAGTTTATTCAATTTCCAGTGTTAGTTTATTCAATGTTGCAACTTCAACCAGCCAAGGGGAATAAGGACAGGCACCACATCAAACTAAACAACAGAGGTATTCTTCAGCCAGCCAGGTCAGATCAGTAGTATAAACCATTTCAATCCTGACCCCTATAGAGAACTAACCCAATGGCCAAAATAAGAATATGGCTAAGAAAATCACTCTGTAAATGCTGTTCAGACAGCAAATAGCCTAGATGTAAAAGAAAAGCACAGATCTAATTAGTTTCATATATAAACTGTCCATACATTTGTTTCTAGTTCAAGATAACAACGAATGAGATGCATTTATTATTATAATGTCTGACTCAGACTCAACAACAAAGCTTGTCTGGAGAGATTTCACACCATCTTGCTTTTTACCACCAGTGAAATAAAAACTGTGGCAGTGGGTGCAGCGCGTACCTGAAATTAAGCACTCAGTCACGGTATTTGAACATTTTCCACATCAGCCCCTTCATTCTCCTTATTCTCCACATGCACCCCCATCAGACACCAGCTATTATTTCCACTCATTCACATTCAGAATTAAGGAAGGAGCCAGCCCAACCCCGTGCCCTGCCTTGCATTCTGTGGTGAATATGGACTCGAACTTGGTAACCTAGTCAAGTTTAAAAGTAGACTTTTGTGTATTTATGGTAGATTCGAGAACACTGGTCGTTCCATGCTGATTGCATTGCAACTGATACGCCTGAGTGTGGCAATTGTTTGATATACAACTTTCACATTTAAATAGCTGTGTTTGTTTGAGATTTCAACACTGTTTCCATTCGATACATTTAAAACTTGACCCATAGATCACACCAGGAAATTTCCTCATGAAATAGGGGGGAAATGCATCCAGATATCCTGATAATACGTAGTAGATAATGCACTGAGTGCACAAAACATTAGGAACACGGGCTCTTTTTATGACGTAGACTGACCAGGTGAAAGCTATGATCCCTTATTGATGTCACCTGTTAAATACACTTCAATCAGTGTAGATGATGGGGAGGCGAGAGGTTAAAGAAGGATTTTCAAGCCTTGAAACAATTGAGACACGGATTGTGTATGTGTGCCATTTAGAAGGAGAATGGGCAAGACAAAATATTTAAGTGTCTTTGAACGGGGTATGGTAGTAGGTGCCAGGCGCACCGGTTTGTGTCAAGAACTGCAACGCAGCTGGGTTTTTCACTCTCAACAGTTTCCCGTGTGTATCAAGAATGGCCCATCACCCAAAGGACATCCAGCCAACTTGACACAACTGTGGGAAGCATTGGAATGAACATGGGCATTAAGGCTGTTCTGAGGGCAAAAGGGGGTGCAGCTCAATTTTAGGAAGGTGTTCTTAATGTTCTGTACACTCACTGTATAATATATAATTTAGAAGACACTTTGCTCCAAAGTCAATTGCAGTCATGTGTGCATGTACGGATGGGTGGTCCCGGGAATCGAACCCACTATCCTGGCGCTGCAAGCGCCATGCTCTAATAAATAAGCGACAGAGGACCACACTGAAACGCCAACATCATTCCTACTGATGATGAAGGCTTATTCTCTCTTCGCTTGAATGCTAGAGCTTACATAATGACATCACATATCATTATATCACTGTTGAGACAATTGTTGCTTTGTTTATTATTTTGTGTTATTCCTCTCCTCCCTTCTTTCTTTCCTTCCCCAACTACTATTAAAGGTCATAAATCAATTTCCTATTGTCTGGGTGGAAAAGGAGGGCAGCTTTTTCCACTACGCTGCTGCTGCTGTGTGTGTGTGTGTGTGTGTGTGTGTGTGTGTGTGTGTGTGTGTGTGTGTGTGTGTGTGTGTGTGTGTGTGTGTGTGTGTGTGTGTGTGTGTGTGTGTGTGTGTGTGTGTGTGCGCGCCCGCGCGCATGCGTACGTGCGTGCGGGCGCATAAGCGTGCGTCTGTTGTTCAGTCAGTGCGCTTATGGACAACATGAATCATATTTTTTAAACAGGGGGGCCCAGTCGGATTCAATGCAGTAAAACTTTTTCCTTTCAAATATATTAAAAACAGCACCCAACTTGAATAAAGTGAAGAGAGTATGTTTCATATATCTGGGAGTGTTGTCTCATGAGAACCCAGTCCCAGATGTGAACCTCTTATTTTCCATGTGTTGATTGAGGAGCAAAATCATATTTAAATTGAATGGCTGTCAATCAACTGAATTACTACCTTTTGCTTCCAGACCTTTCCTTCTGATAAAAATAAACCACTGTGCAGGTTATGTTTATGCACACAGTAGTATTTTGTTTTGATTCATTTGTGTTTTGGGGCCTAGTAAAATGCCTGACCTGACCGAGGCACTTTGGTTGACACAGTTAGCTGCTATATGCCCCAAAACAAGACTGGTGCAGAACAGATATTCCTCTAACATACGTCACTAGTGTGTGCTGTGCTGTCACAGGTACGCCCTCTCCTGAGGAGACATGAAGACGGTGACACAGTATGAACTCCACGTTTGGAAAACACAATCAGATCAATGACCCAGTCCCTGGGAGAGTAGAGGGAGAGAAAGAGAGAGAGAGAATGCTCTGCCCTCAGATCAACTAGAATGTGGGCCTGTAGTTCGGTGGCGTGTTCCCCTTTCATTGGTTGCTGGCTGCCATTTATTGACGTCGCTCATTTGGGGAAGGCAGTCATTGAGAGCTACAAAATGTGAACGGAAGAGCATCAGAGAGGGGGAACATCTTGCAAAGGTGTTGACATGGGTCTCCACACTATTAGACACATACATTCAGTTCTGTATCCTAATCTATGATGTGCAAAGGCCCATTTTTGGTACCCACACAAACAAAAGGAGAGTATTTTTGACACCTTGCCCCTGTGGTTAGTTAGACCTCTTTTGTGTGTGTGTCTCAGTGTGTGTGTGTGTCTCAGTGTGTGTGTGTGTGTGTGTGTAATGAGGTCATGTTTTTCAGGAACCCAGTCATCGATCAGGACAATGGACCGCGGCAAAAATCCCAGGGTGCAACGCTGAGTCGCACCAATCATAACCATGGGAATTAACCCTAACTTTCTCTGTATTTCATTTGTATTTCCTACCATACCCAGAGTGTTAAAGCTGGCCAACTGATAGCTTTCAACTACTTCCCTGTGCTTGCTGGCGATTGTGTGCTAATGGGAAATTAACAAAGAAGGTAACACCCAAAAAGAACAAAGATAACGAACAGGTTCTTTCCTGGAGCTGTAATATTACAATATTGTTTTAAGCTAATAATAATATTGAATAATATATAATAATATTTCATGACTGTGGGTTAGGGTGAAAACAATGATGCAGTGAGTACAGAATCTAAAACGTGTGCAGGATTAGGATTACTGTACCTCACGTGCCACTGCTTTCCCTGAAAGCATCTTTTGGTCGAGACACCACGCCTGACCCGGGACACATTTGAATGCAGTTATTGAAATGGGATGGTTTGAATACATTTCTCAGAAAACCAAACACAATTTATCACAACAACACAGAACAGCAAAGCAGAGCAGAGCACAACAAAACACAACTGAACAGAACACAGTTATAGTCTTACCATGGAGTTGGGTGATGGTCTAGCTTGCAAAGAATACCCTCTATACCAGGAACTCTCTCCTTCTAAGACAAGTAACACTGCCACAGAGCACAAGTGGAAGTTGGACACTATTTAATATTGGATATATAATTTATATTGTACTGTAGCACAACACAAGACAATGTAAGATGTTATTCAGAAGTGTCCTCAACAGGGGGAATGAGACAGTGACGTTCCATCTCCTTGTGTCCCTGACCCCTGCTCCTGGCACAGGGTGACATCATGGAAGATCTCTGTAAAACGGAACAGGGGCTTTACATTATCAAGTGCCTCATAAAAAAATAACAAAAGCCAAAACCATGGAAATGAATAAAGGGAGGGGTTATTGAATGGGCCAGTTTGAAATTAAGGAGGGAAGGTAAGAGGAGAGCACAGCAAGCATCATGCCAGACATTGCTGGGCCAGGTCCCGAGGATCACAGGACCAACCCACAGCCGGTGGGTCACACCGAAACGAAACACTTTTTGGGGAGAGCCGAGAGAGTGGGGAGAAACCAAGGCGATTGGGAAGATGGGAAGAGCAACGACACTTGATTACCAATATTTTCCGTGAGTTAACCACAAGGCAGGCCGGGATTTGATGGTATATTAGGCCCAGTCCTAGCTATGGAATTCAAATCTCTAATCTCTGCAGAGCTGTACTGATACGAAACAGAAGTGAGGGGGTGGGGTCAGTTGCAAGGAGGCCCATGGAGCATTCTCACCACTCACTCAGAGACAGAGAGGGCATGGACAGACACTGAGAGGGGTGGTACAATAGTGAGACCAAACACAAGGTTATTTGCATGCTGGAGCAGGCGTATTCACACACAGTCCTCAGTTGAAGTTGTGTGTACTGGCTCAACCCACTTCTAAAAATGGCAGATGAGGTCAAAGATGGATTAGTAATGACACATTTCCAAATCAGAGGAGATGGGAGAAACAGGACTCTCACACTCTTCCCAGATGTAAACTATCTTCAGTTCAATGATTGTTGTAACTTCTAGACGGAGGGATTACTGTAGATTGTGAATATCAAACAATGACAACACATTTCGGGAAGCAGTCCTTCCTATTCCCTTTTATTTTCATTCTTGTAACATTGCGTTTCGTTACCCAAATAAAATGGCGGCACAACAACAGAGAAAAATTTTGTGTTATGACAGGACACAAGTTTTTTAACACCTCAGTTCGTGTGACTGAAGAGATTGATAACGTCTGAGCTGGATTAGCATAGCATATTACTCAGGTCACAGAAAATATCCTTTAAATAGAGGTGTTGAGAACTTCATGACCCAACCAGATAGACCTGTCCTACTTCTGACTCTGACTGACCAGTCTGCGTAAAAACAAGTTCACACAAATGCCATTTATCATCATCACTACATTTACATAGGCTACTGCATTGTGATGATATTGAACGATAACGAGCTGTCTTGCCCCTGGATTGAGAAAATACAGTGCATTCAGACACCTTGATTTTTCCTCATTTTGTTACGTTACAGCCTTATTCTAAAATGTATTCAATTGGTTATTTTCCTTATCAATCTATACACCATACCCAATAGTGACAAAGCAAAAATATGTTTTTAGAAATCAAAAAAGAAAAGAAAATTAAATTACATTTACATAAGTATTCAGACCCTTTACTCAGTACTTTGTTGAAGCACCTTTGGCAGCAATTATAGCCTCGAGTCTTCTTGGGTACGAGGCTACAAGCTTGGCACACCTGTATTTGGGGAGTTTCTCCCATTCTTCTCTGCAGATCCTCTCAAGCTCTGTCAGGTTGGATGGGGAGCGTCGCTGCATAGCTATTTTCAGGTCTCTCCAGAGATGTTCAATCGAGTTCAAGTCCGGGCTCTGGCTGGGCCAGTCAAGGACATTCAGAGACTTGTCCCAAAGTCACTCTTGTGTTGTCTTGGCTGTATGCTTAGGGTTGTTGTCCTGTTAGAAGGTGAGCAATCGCCTTAGTCTAAGGTCTTGTGCGCTCTGGAGCAGGTTTTCATCAAGGATCTCTCTGTTCTGGCCTCCCAAAGTGGTACAGCAGTCTAAGACAATGCATCGCAGTGCTTGAGGCGTCACTAGAGACTTGGGTTCGATCCCGGGCTGTGTCGCAGTTGGCCGCGACCGGTAGACCGATGAGGCGGCGCACAATTGGCTCAGCATTGTCCAGGTTAGGGTAGGGTTTGGCTGGCGGGGATGTCCTTGTCCCATCACGCTCTAGTGACTCCTGTGGCGGGCCGGGTGCATGGACACTGACACAGTCAACAGTTATACAGTGTTTCCTCCAACACATAGGTGCTGCTGGCTTCCGGGTTAAAGCCAGCAGTGTGTCAAAAATCTGTGTGGCTTGGCAGGGTCGTGTTTCGGAGGACGCACGGCTCTCAACTTTTGCCTCTCCTGAGTCCGTACGGGAGTTGCAGTGATGGGACAAGACTGTAACTAGCAATTGAGGAGAAAATAAAAATAAATAAGGATATCTGTACTTTTTTGCTACGCTCATCTTTCCCTCAATCCTGACGAGTCTCCCAGTCCCTGCCACTGAAAAACATCCCCACAGCATGATGCTGCCACCACCGTGCTTCACCTTAGGGATGATGCAATGTTTCCTCCAGATGAAAGGCTCGGCATTCAGGCCAAGAGTTCAATCTTGGTTTTCATCAGACCAGATAATCTTGCTTCTCATGGTCTGAGAGTCTTTAGGTACCTTTCGGCAAACTCCAAGCGGGCTGTCATGTGCCTTTTACTGAGGAGTGGCTTTCGTCTGGCCACTCTACCATAAAAGGCCTGATTGGTGGAGTGCTGCAGGGATGGTTGTCCTTCTGGAAGATTCTCCCATCTCAACAGAGGAACTCTGGAGCTCTGTCTCTGGAGCCCTTCTCCCTCGTTTGCTCAGTTTGGCCCGGGCTGACAGCTCTAGGAAGAGACTTGGTGGTTCTAAACTTCTTCCATTTAAGAATAATGGAGGCTATTGTGTTCTTGGGGACCTTCAATGCTGCATAAATGTTTTGGTACCCTTCCCCAGATCTGTGCCTCGACACAATCCTGTCTCGGAGCTCTACGGACAATTCCTTCGACCTCATGACTTGGATTTTGCGCTGACATACACTGTCAACTGTGGGACCTTATATAGACAGCTGTGTACCTTTCTAAATCCTGTCCAATCAATTGAATTTACCACAGGTGGACTCCAATCAAGTTGTAGAAACATCTCAAGGATGATCAATGGCAACAGGCTATACCAGAGCTGAATTTCGAGTCCCATAGCAAAGGGTCTGAATACTTATGTAAATAAGGTATTTCTGTTTATTATTTTTCATAAATGTGCAAAAATGTCAGAAAATCCGTTTTTTCTTTGTCATTATGGGGTATTGTGTGTAGATTGATGATTTTTTTTATTTAATCAATTTTAGAATATGGCTTTAACGTAACAACATGTGGAAAAAGTCAAGGGGTCTGAATACTTTCGGAATGCACTGTATATATTCCAGCAGTAGAATGCAACTACAATGCTTTGAAGGGAAAAGCAAAAGGACCACATACTGTAAAATAAATTGACCCGGAGATAGAAAAAAAAGGAACATAAGGCAGACAGTAAATAACCCCTGTCATTTTAACCAGTCCCTTGTCACTGTTGCCTGCAGTGGCTACTAGTGGAACATGCCACTGAATTTCCATCTGACTCTACTTTGACAGTTTTTTCTCTTCTATTGTATTATTATTCTTAATCATAAATTATTCCTCTGCCGGTTATGTTAATATCTGGAAATACACTGCGGCGGCCACAGATCCGTCAGAAATGTTTGCGTGGTCTTTGATTAAGGGAGACTGGGAAGTCTAGCTGCTCAGCTTTTGCATGGGTAGGTTAAGACTGCGGGGATGGGCACTCCTTCCAGGAATATCTCAAATAAATCAGGTGCGATGGCCCAGTGGAAAAATGGCCATTTTCACTTTCTTTCCACTAAACATAATTTTTAACAGGGGAAAGAGAAATATACTTTTTTGCACCTTTGTCATAGACTAGAACACTTCTCTTTCGATGCCTGGGTGGAATAAATATTTTTTTGTGCGAGCAGACAAAAAGCATTTTCCACACAAGTGATGTTTGTTGCATCTTAGCCAGGCAACAGAATAATGGGAGACATTATTCAGATTAAGCAAGAAGAATGGAATGACAGGAAAGGGTGAAAAAGGTGAGAGGATCGAGACATGAAAGGGGAGGCCAAAAATGCACCCTTGAAGTTTAAACTTCACACCAGTGTTTGTTTAAACTTCAGACCAGTGTTTGTTTAAAAAGGTACAGAAAAGTAATTCGGATTCCCATGTAAAAGCCTTTTGAGTGACTAAAACATCACCCATAATATTCTTTCCCTATAAAAATGCACTTACATGGTGGAGGAACATATTGCCTGTAGCCTACTGTAATGGTAAGCTGTGAGTGTCACTTCACTTTTAAGTATGGAAAGTAGCTGTGAGGATTTTTCTACAATATTCACAACATATAACACAATTACAATCTTTATAGAATAAACATTTAATTTCATCAATTACATGTGGAAATACATATTTGAGTGAACATTAGCAAGCCTGCAGCAGATGAATCACTAAGTACATGATCTCCTCCCTCTCTCCCCGGTTTTAGCTTGCTGTCTAGCTAGCTAGGTTTAGGATATTTACTAGTCCATACCAGTAACAAACTAAGCTATGTCATCATTATATGGCAGTACACTAACAAAATCTAGCTCACTTATTTTGCTAGCTAGAATGAACTCGCCACAAATTCATTCAGAAATGGAGGAAGAGGATAGCTAGCTATAGCAAGCTAACATTAGCAGCTGCCTCTTTAAAAGGAAGCAACTGTGACAAGGAAGCAACTTTATCCTAAGATTTAAAAAAACTACCCCGGGGCACAGAATGGCTGAATAACCGCAATGCCCAGCCCCCACAAATACCTTGAAAACTAGCTCTATCTCAGTTATCTCTGTCGTGGCCAAAATTACTATTTCCCATAGGCTTGTACTAGCTATAGTATGACAGCATCAGCCGTTAGCTATGAACAACTGGCAGACATTTTTACATTTGGTTAGTTTAATCCATGTTATTTAGATGTTAGACGTGAGCTAAATGCGCTATAGCTAGCTAACGTTAGCATAGAGATAGCAAACTAGTTCTTTCACTTACCTGGTTGACTTCCACTCTCACTGTAGCCCATGATAATGCTTGGCCTTTGCTGGTGCTGCTGGCTGTTTGAGATGCTTTAGAAGTCACATTTATGGTAGGGACAGCATCCACTTTGAGAAGCAACTTCTTGCTGAAGCACTACTTCCATTGTTGATAGCCGTGGACGTTCTCAAGGATGAAATGACCCCAGCATTCTGACGAGTAGACACCCAATTCCAACAGCGTTTGGCATCCAAAAATGTTGCATTACCGCCACCAACTAAATCAAATCAAATTTGATTGGTCACATACACGTGTTTAGCAGATGTTATTGCGGCTTGTGTTCCTACCTCCAACAATGCATTAATATCTAACAATTTCACAACATATACCCAATACACACAAATCTAAGTAAAGGAATGGAATTAAGAATATATATAAATATAGTGACGAGCAATACAGTAGAATAATATAGAACATTTTTTAAAGTGACATTATTAAAGTGACTAGTGTTCCATTTATTAAAGTGGCCAGTGATTTCAAGTCTGTGTATAGGAAGCAGCCTCTCTGTCCTAGTGATGGCTATTTAACAGTCTGATGGCCTTGAGATGTTGTTTGTTTTTAAGTCTCTCGGTCCCACCTTTGATGCACTGACCTCGCCTTCTGGATGATAGCGGGATGAACAGGCAGTGGCTTGGGTGGATGTTGTCCTTGGTGATCTTTTTGGTCTTCCTGTGACATTAGGTGCTGTAGGTCAGGTAGTTTGCTCCCGGTGATGTGGTGGGCAGACCACACCTCCCTCTGGAGAGCCTTGCGATTGTGTGCGGTGCAGTTGCCGTACCAGGCTGGGATACAGCCCGACAGGATGCTCTCAATTGTGCATCTGTAAAAGTTTGTGAGGGGTTTAGGTGAAAAGCCAAATTACGTCAGCCTCCTGAGGTTGAAGAGGCACTGTTGTGCCTTCTTCACCACACTGTCTCTGTGGGTGGACCATTTCAGTTTGTCAGTGATGTGTACGCCGAGGAACTTTTCCACTGCGGACCGTCGATGTGGATAGGGGGGTGCTCCCTCTGCTGTTTCCTGAAGTCCACAATAATTTCCTTCATTTTGTTGATGTTGAGTGAGAAGTTATTTTCCTGGCACCACACTCTCAGAGCCCTCATCTCCTCCCTGTAGGCTGTCTCGTCATTGTTGGTAATCAAGCCTACTATTGTTGTGTCGTCTGCAAACTTGATGATTGAGTTGGAGGCGTGCTTGGCCATGCAGTCATGGGTGAACAGGGAGTACAGGAGGGGGCTGAGCACGCACCATTGTGGGGCCCCAGTGTTGAGGATCAGTGAAGTGGAGGTGTTGTTTCCTACCTTCACCACCTGTGGGCAGCCCGTCAGGAAGTCCAGGTCCAAATTGCACAAACCCAGGGCCTCGAGCTTAATGAAGAACTTGAAGGGTACTATGATGTTGAATGTCCCTAAACAAGGCACTTAACCCACTGTTCCTAGGCCGTCATTGAAAATAAGAATTTGTTCTTAACTTACTTGCCTATAAAAATAAAAACAGCATTCTTCCATCTGTATTCCTCTTGTCCAGATGGGATAGGGCAGTGTGATGGCAATTGCATTATCTGTGGCCCTATTGGGGTGGTAAGCAAAAAAAGTGGGTCTAGGGTGACAGGTAAGGTAGAGGTGATATGATCCTTGGCTAGTCTCTCAAAGCACTTCATGATGACAGAAGTGAGTGCTACGGGCCGATAGTCATTCAGTTCAGTTACCTTTGCATTCTTGGGTATAGGAAAAATGGTGGCCATCTTGAAGCATTTGGGGTCAGTAGACTGGGATAGGGAGAGATTGAATATGTCCGTAAACACACCAGCCAGCTGGTCTGCGCATGCTCTGAGGACGCGGATAGGGATGCCGTCTGGGCCGTCTTGCGGGGGTTAGCACGTTTAAATGTCTTACTCATGTCAGCCACGGTGAAGGAGAGCCCGCAGTCCATGGTAGCGGGCCGCTTCGGTGGTACTGTGTTATCCACAAAGCGGGCGAATAAGGTGTTTAAGCCTGTCTAGAAGCAAGACGTTGGTGTCTGCGACGTGGCTGGTTTTCCTTTTGTAGTCCGAGATTGTCTGTAGACCCTGCTGTATGCGTCTCGTGTCTGAGCCGTTGAATTGCGACTCCACTTTGTCTCTATACTGACCTTTTGCCTGTTTGATTGCCTTGCAATGACTACTCTGTATAACAACTCTGTTCGTATTCTGCCACATTCCCAGTCACCTTGCCCTGGTTAAATGCGGTGGTTCTCGCTTTCAGTTTTGCACGAATGCTGTCTTCTACCCACAGTTTCTGGTTAGGGTAGGTTTTAATAGTCACAGTGGGTACAACATCTCCTATACACTTCCTGATAAACTCAGTCACCTCTCAGTATATTCGTCAATATTATTCTCGTAAGCTACCCAGAACATATCCCAGTCCGCGTAATCAAAACAATCTTGAAGTGTGGATTCCGATTGGACAGTCCAGCGTTGAATAGTCCTTAGCACGGGTACTTCCTGTTTGAGTTTCTGCCTATAGGAAGGGAGGACAAAAATGGAGTCGTGGTCAGATTTGCAGAAAGAAGGGAGGGCGGGCCTTGTATGCATCCCGGAGTACTACAGTCGATATGTTGATAGAATTTAGGCAGCCTTTTCCTCAAATTTGCTTCGTTAAAATCCTTCGCTCCAAAAAATGCAGCCTAAGGATATGTGGTTTCCAGTTTGCAAGAAGTCCAGTGAAGTTCTTTGAGGGCTGTCGTGGTATCGGCTTGAGGGGGGATATACACGGCCATGACTATAACCAAAGAAAATTCTCTTGGGAGATAATACGGTCGGCATTTGATTGTGAGGTATTCTAGGTCATGTGAACAAAAGGACTTGAGTAACTGTATGTTTACAATTACACCATGAGTCGTTAATCATGAGACATACACCCCCACCCTTCTTCTTCCCGGAGAGATGTTTAGTCCTGTCGGTGCGATGAAATGAGAATCAAGATGGCTGGACCGATTCAGACAGTATATATCGAGAGAGCCATGTTTCCGTGAAACAGAGTTTGTTACTAGACTGGTGTATAACGCTCTACACTAATTAAAAATGCACCACCCTACTCAACAGACACTGTAACTCTTCTGACGTAAAACCTCGTACAGCCAAATACTTTTCTGCATCTGTCACTACAACCTCTATTTTCTGTGACTTACGATCCATCATCAATCAATCCAATTTATTTGTAAAGCCCTTTCTACATCAGCAGATGTCACACATTGCTATACAGAAACCCAGCCTAAAACCCCAAACAGCGAGCAATGCAGATGTAGAAGCACAGTGGATAGGAAAAACTCCCTAGAAAGGCAGGAACCTAGGAAGAAGCCCAGAGAGGAACCAGGCTCTGAGGGGTGGCCAGTCCTCTTCTGTATGTGCCGGGTGGAGGTTATAAGAGTACATGGCCATTTATGACCAGATGGTGCTTCAAGATAGATGACCAGTAAGGTCAAACAATAATCAGTGGTTGTAGAGAGTGCAACAGGTCAGTACCTCAGGAGTAAATGTCAGTTGGCTTTTCATGGCCTAGTATTCAGAGGTCGAGACAGCAGGTGCGTTAGAGAGACTCGAAAACAGCAGGTACGGGACAAGGTAGCACGTCTGGTGAACAGGTCAGGGTTTCCTAGCCACAGGCAGAACAGTTGAAACTGGAGCAGCAGCATGACCAGGTGGACTAGGGACAGCCAGGAGTCATCAGGCCAGGTAGTCCCGAGGCATGATCCTTGGGCTCAGGTCCTCCGGGAGGGGAGAGAGAGCGGGAGAGAGAGAAAACAGATCTCCTCCACCGCACGAGCCCAAGGGGGCGCAAAACTGGACAGGAAGATCCTGTCTGTGACTCAACCCACTCAAGTAACGCAACCCTCCTAGGGACGGCATGGAAGAGCACTAGTAAGCCAGTAACTCAGCACCCGTAATAAGGTCAGAGGCAGAGAATCCCAGTGGAGAGAGGGAAGCCGGCCAGGCAGAGACAGCAAGGGCGGTTTGTCGCTCCAGTGCCTTGCCGTTCACCTTCGCACTGGTGGGCCAGACTACACTCAATCATAGGACCTACTGAAGAGATGAGTCTTCAGTCATGACTTAAAGGTCGAGACCAAGTCTGCGTCGCTCACATGGATAGGCAGACCATTCCATAAAAATGTAGCTCTATAGGAGAGTGCCCTGCCTCCAGCTGTTTGCTTAGAAACCACAAAACCACAAAAACCACAGTGATATTATCTCAAGCAAATTCGCTGATACACAAAGCAACTCAAACATTGAAACATCAGATCTTGTCATACAGTACATACTATTTTCACAAATTATTTGTTGATTCAACTGTTCCGCTATTGTAACAGAATCAATATAGAAAAAATGTTGCTGTATAATTTAGCTCAGTGTTTCCCAACTCCATTCCCCGAGTACTCCCAACAGCAAATAGTTTGTCTGGGGCTACAACAAAAATGTGTGCTGTTGGTGGTACTCGAAGACTGGAGTTGGGAAACACTGATTTAGCTAGCTAGCCCAAATGGAATTGTCAGCACTGTTTATCAAGCTTGCTAGCTAGTTCATCTTGGACAATTTCAATTGAAACTTCACAGGATGAGATCAGGGCACTTTCCATTAAATATATAGACTGTCAGAAATTGTTAATAATAATTTACCATGACCATCAATGATGTCAAGAAGTTTGCATGAATTTTCAGTTTGACATGTCTCTTGACATACCAACTGCGTTGCACTTCGGATTGCAAGTTTACAAACAAAAGGATGCTTCTTCATTCAAGCATATAAAACTTACAGACTTTCTAATATAAAAGACAGGAAAATGAAAATGTTCCTTATAATTCCTCTAATTCTAATAACTTAAAAGTGCAATACATGAAGGCTGTTGTGTGCAGTAAAGTCATGTGAGTAAGTGCGAGCAAGTGCAGTCAAAAAACTATACCGCTCCCCCGTCTAACCAAGACTCCTCCTCGTAGGCCCGACTTCCTACCTCAAATAACCTTTCCTCTTCCCTTAGCCACCATACCGGCCACAAGGGGGGTATTCATCTCCAATAATGGCTTCACACTAATAAACTAATAATGCTCTGGTTATTGTATACAAATTGGCTATTTTGCTCTAACATTCTGGGCCCCTAATTGCAAAATGCATAATCAATTACTAAAATATTAGTAGAGCCCATAACCACAAAAACTATACTGCATCAGAGCGTAATCGTAATTTAGAATTGTTTAAGGTCCTATATAGACCTGGATGTATGGTTGTTTAACAAAAAAGAAATTACTTCGCCTTTATTTAACTTCATCGGGGTAGGGGGCAATATTTTGACATCCGGATGAAAAGCGTGCCCGTAGTAAACTGCCTGCTACTCAGGCCCAAAAGGTAGGATATGCATATTATTAGTAGATTTGGATAGAAAACACTCTGAAGTTTCTAAAACTGTTTTAACTATGTCTGTGAGTATAACAGAACTCTTATGGCAGGCAAAAACCTGAGAAAAAATACAACCAGGAAGTGTGGAAATCTGAGGTTTGTAGTTTTTCAAGTGATCTAATACACAGTGTCAATGGGGTCATTTTGCACTTCCTAAGGCTTCCACTAGATGTCAACAGTCTTTAGAATGTTGTTTCATGCTTCTACTGTGAATGGGGAGAGAATAAGAGCATATGGAGTCAGATGACTGAGAAAATGACATGAGCTCAATCTCGCGCGCTCCCGTGAGTGTTAGGTGTGTTCCTTTTCATTTCTGAAGACAAAGGAATCGTCCGGTTGGAATATTATGGAAGATTTATGATAAAAACATCCTAAAGATTGATTCTATACATCGTTTGACATGTTTCTACGAACTGTAATATAACTTTTTGGACTTTTCGTCTGAAATCACTGCATGAGCACAGTGCATTTGGATTACTCCACTGAACGCGCAAACAAAATGGAGGTATTTGGACATAAAGATTAACTTTATCGAACAAAACAAACATTTATTCTGGAACTGGGAGTCCTGGGAGTGCATTCCGATGAAGATCATCAAAGGTAAGTTAATATTTATAATGTTATTTGTGATTTCTGTTGACTCTCAAATGGCGGGTATCTGTATGGCTTCTTTTGGTGTCTGAGCGCTGTACTCAGATTATTGCAAAGTTTGCTTTCGCCGTAAAGCTTTTTTGAAATCTGACACAGCGGTTGCATTAAGGAGAAGTGTATCTATAATTCTTTAAATAACTGTTGTATATTTTATCAATGTTTATGATGAGTATTTCTGTAAATTGATGTGCTCATTCACCGGAAGTTTTGGGAGGCAAAACATTTCTGAACATTACACGACAATGTAAAATGGGGTTTTTGGATATAAATATGAACTTTATCGAGCAAAACATACATGTATTGTGTAACATGAAGTCCTATGAGTGCCATCTTATGAAGATCAAAGGTTAGTGATTCATTTTAGCTGTATTTCTGTTTTTTGTGACGCCTCTCCTTGCTTGGAAAATGGCTGTGTGGTTTTTCTTGTCTAGGCGCTGTCCTAACATAATCTAATGTTATTCTTCCGCCGTAAAGCCTTTTTGAAATCGGACAGATATAATATTTGTATGTTTGAGAAATTTGAATTATGAGATTTTTGTTGTTTTGAATTTGGCTCCCTGCTATTTCACTGGCTAGCGTCCCACATACCCCAGAGAGGTTTAACCAGGTAGGCCAGTTGAGAACAAGTTGTCATTTACAACTGCGACCTGGCCAAGATAAAGCAAAGCAGTGCAGCACAAACAACACACAGTTACACATGGGATAAACAAACGTAAAGTCAATAACACAATAGAAAAATCTATATACAGTGTGTGCAAGTAGAGATACTGGGGTGCAAAGGAGCAAAAAAATAAATAACAATATGGGGATGAGGTAGTTGGGTGGGCTATTTACAGACGGGCTGTGTACAGGTGCAATGACCGGTAAGCTGCTCTGACAACTGGTGCTTAAAGTTAGTGAGGGAAATATAAAATTCTCCAGCTTTAGTGATTTTTGCAATTCGTTCCAGTCATTGGCAGCAGAGAACTGGAAGGAAAGGCGGACAAAGGAGGAGTTGGCTTTGGGGATGACCAGTGAAATATACCTGCTGGAGTGCGTGCTACGGGTGGGTGTTGCTATTATACGAGTGAGCTGAGATAAGGCGGGGCTTTACCTAGCAAAGACTTATAGATGACCTGGCAGTGGGTTTGGCGACGAATATGAAGCGAGGGCCAGCCAACGAGAGAATACAGGTTGCAGTGGTGGGTAATATATGGGGCTTTGGTTTCAAAATGGATGGCACTGTGATAGACTACATCCAATTTGCTGAGTAAATGTCACGGCTTTCTGAAGGATCAGACCAAAACGCAGCGTGTTCGTAGTTCCACATCTTTTTATTAATCGTGAAACTAAATGCAATACACCAACCACTTTAAATAACAAAACAACACAAGCCGTAACGCAGAGCAGGCAAACACTACTCAAAAATGAACAACCCACAAAATACAAAATTAAAACCCCCTACATAAATATGATCTCCAATTAGAGACAACTAGAACCGGCTGCCTCTAATTGGAGATCATACCAATAACCCCAACATAGAAATAGAAATCTAGAAAACTCACATAGAAACAGAAAGCAAGAAAACCACCCAAAACACCCCCTGTCACGCCCTGACCACTCTGCTATAGAAAATGACCCCTTACAAGGGTCAGGACGTGACAGTAGAGTGTTGGAGTCTATTTTGTAAATGACATCGCCGAAGTCAAGGATCGGTAGGATAGTCAGTTTTATGAGGGTATGTTTAGCAGCATAAGTGAAGGAGACTTTGTGAAATAGGAAGCCGATTCTAGATTTCATTTTGGATTGGAGATGCTTAATGTGAGTCTGGAAGGAGAGTTTACAGTCTAACCAGACACCTAGGTATTTGTAGTTGTCCACGTATTCTAAGTCAGAACCATCCAGAGTAGTGATGCTAGACGGGCGGGCGGGTGCAGGCAGCGATCGGTTGAAGAGCATGCATTTAGTTTTACTTGCATTTAAGAGCAGTTGGAGGCCACGGAAGGAGTGTTGTATGGCATTGAAGCTCGTCTGGAGGTTTGTTAACACAGCGTCCAAAGAAGGGCCAGAAGTATACAGAATGGTGTCGTCTGCGTAGAGGTGGATCAGAGAATCACCAGCAGCAAGAGACATCATTGATGTATACAGAGAAAAAAGTCGCCCCAATAATTGAACCCTTTGGCACCCCCATAGAGACTGCCAGAGGTCCGGAAAACAGGCCCTCCAATTTGACACACTGAACTCTATCTGAGAAGAAGTTGGTGAACCAGGCGAGGCAGTCATTTGAGAAACCAAGGCTGTTGAGTCTGCCAATGTGGATGCGTGTCGGTGAAAAATTCTTAGTTCATGAGCTCGACATCTTGGGTTGAATGTCACTTAAAGATGGAGGTTGGAGCTCAACATCATGCTTTTTTTCATAGGCTTAGTCTGCCACAATCAGCAGACTGAGCTTGGTGATGGGCATGGATAAAATGCTAGTTTTTGTCTTAACTAAGATGCTCAGGACTAGGCCTTTAGTCCCTGGCAGGGCCTTCACCACGCGTCCCATTAACCATGAGTTTGTTGGAGCTGTCTCATCCATGATGATGACCAGGTCTCCAGGAGTGAAATTTCTCCTCGGGTTATTCCACTTGCTCCTATCCTGCATCAATGGGAGATATTCTCTAACTCACCTCTTCCAGAAGAGTGTATGTACTGATTGCCTCGACCTCACACAGAGCTGTTTGCAACGCCTCGTCATCCGGTGCTTCTTCTTTGAGGATTGATGCTAGAATATTCTTCACTAGCCAAATCAGCCTTTCCCATACTCCTCCATGGTGGGCTCCTGAGGGAGGGTTGAATGACCGTTTTACTCCAACGTTCCGTAACGTGTTGTGGATCTTATTGTGATCTAGTTCCCTTAGAGCCTCTGCTAGCTCCCTTTGTGCACCCACAAAGTTTGTGCCATTATCAGTCCTAATGCTAGACACATGGCCTCTTCGGCAGATAAATCTACACAAAGCGTTAATGCAGGAAGCTGTGTCTAAGTAGCTAGCAACTTCTAGATGGATGGCACGACAAACAAGGCAGGTAAAAATCACAATCAATCGCTTCACAAGAGAGTGGCCTCGCTTGGCCTGTATAGGCCCAAAGCAGTCCATACCCCCATGGGTAAAGTGTGGCAGGTCAGGGGTCACACGGTCCTGTGGAAGGTCAACCATCTTTTGTTCTCCAGCTTTGGCCTGCATACGCCTACAGAAGACACAGCTCTTGATGATCTTTCTTGCCAATGAATAGGCACAGGGCATCCAAAAGCGTTGGCTAAGTCTGGACAGCATATGGCCCGTCCCACAATGACCAACCTGCTCATGAATCTGTCGTAGGATCAGTTTGGAGATGTAGGAATCTTTTGGCAGTATCATGGGGTTCTTCAGCTCCATAGGCATGGATCCTTTACTTATCCATCCTCCTTCTCTCAGCAGGCCTTTATCCATGATTGGGTCCATCTTACCGATTCCTTTAGCACATTGTCTCCCTTTCTCTATCTTCGGGTGCTGCTTTCTCAGCTTCCTCCATAGTGATGTTTGGTATCTTGACAGACAGCTTGAGCTGAGTCGAGCAGGTAATTGAAACCTTTCTGTTCTGGCTTGATCGGAGCAGCAGTCCTCTTAGCTTCAGCATCCAAGCAACTGCTGTCTTGAGGCTGTTCCATGTTGAATAGTGCTCAATCAGCTTGCTAATTGGACTCTCCTCTGTCACGCTCACACTATTTAAAGTGACATCCTTCCTTACCTCGGGGTCGTCCTGAGGGATAGAGCCCAGCTGTGGATTCTTTGGCCATTGTGTTTCTGGTTTCTCCAAAAACTCTGGTCCTGCCAGCCATCTTGAATTCAGAAAGGTCTCAATGTTCAGGCCACAATGTTCAGGCTATTGTGTGCAGTGAATTCAAGATATCATGTGAGTAAGTGCGAGCAAGTGCGGTCAAAAAACTATACCACGCCCCCGTCTAACCAAGACTCCTCCTCATAGGCTCGACTTTCTCCCTCAAATAACGTTTCCTCCTCCCGTAGCCACTGCGCCGGCCGCAAGAGCGGTATTCATCTCCAATAATGGCTTCATACTAATAATTCTCTGGTCATTGTATACAAATACAAATAGTATATTTGGCTTTAACAAATATATTTGCCCTATATGTATAAGGAAAATCTCTAATAATATTTAGTGACACACTGTTGTCAAATTTTGGCACAAGTAGACAAGCTACCTAGCTATGTAAACCAATGCCCACTGCGAACTGGCTTCTTGCGATGTTGCTTATGAGACTGTATTTAATTAAATTATGTAAGAGAATAAAATATTACCATTGGTGTATTAAAATGTGGCTTTTGGTGATGTCACAAAAATCTCGAAATAATCCCACCTCCATCCCACCTCCTGAATCAAAGTGTTTGACATGGTGGTGGAGACCAGTAACTTTATGACCAAAGTTGATCAGTGTAGAAGCAACAGTACTTTTTCATACGTTGGGTAGTCCGACTTTCATCTGGTTTCATCCAAATGTCATTCAATTTAATGAAAAACATGATTTTGACTCTTTGCGACCTTTAACTATAGCTATTTAAAAAAGGAAGGTAGGAGTCACGGACTGGACAGGGGAGAGAGACACGCATAGACACACACACACACTTTTCTACTTGACTGTATCTGTTCTGATCAAAGCTTTCATCTTAAAATGATATTTTTTGCTCTGGCATGACACTAGATGTCTTTTTTCTGTGTCGTTACTACCACAGTTTTTCTGGTGACTGGTTTCAGCTGTGAGGGATTAGCATATAGTTGAGAGACAGCAGTTTTTGCATGCAGACCAGACAGACAATGAGCTCTGAGCATAGAGTGCAGCGATCATTCAGAGGTCCTAGGTTGCATCTGAAAGACACCCTATTATTATAATTTGTTCACTGCTTTGGAACTGGTCAAAAGTAATGCACTACATAGGGAATAAGGTGCCGATTTGTGTACGCACATAGTATGCACACTGGGGCTGTTGCCATTGAGAGCTCATTGGTTGGTCTGTCGTGCGTTGTTGATGTTTGGATATAGGAAATGTAAATGGAGAGAAGACTAGAACTCCTCCACTCCGCGATTGTTTTTTATCCTTCTGCCTTTGGGCAAATTAGCTGCATTTCTTCATGTCTTCTTATGAAGGATTGGGGAGGGGAAAGATCATTAGGTCATTTTATTTTCAGAACTCTGTCTCTCGTGTCTCGGTGCACTTGACTTCTCATCGCATTGCTGTGAGGTAAATGGATTCAATCAGTTCTGAGGTTGGGTTGCCACGGGAGACGAGGTTAGTCAAAGGCCCTGGTTCCAGACTCCCACACTGTAAACCCCAATGTGCTGTCATTACTCAAAACTTTTAAGAAACCCATTGCACTTAGTATAGCTGAGTGTGTGTCTGCTTGCTCCTGAGGTTGTCCTTCCTCCCCTCTACAGAATCAGATCTCGACCCAGCACCTGCAGTAGCCTTAGTGTCCCGGTTCCTGGTACATAGTCCAACTCCAGACCCAGCACCAACTCATGGTTTCCAGTCCTGGCCCCAGCAGCAACACAGTTTCCAGTCCGAGCACCAACCCCCTCCACCAACCCTGGCTACAGCAGTGGCCACACAACTGCCACCCCATCTAACCGCTGAAAGCCCAGACCCCACCCCTTCCACTTTCCCCAAAAAAGGACACAGACAGCCTGTCAGCCACTCCACCAGACCAACCACACAAGGAATAACTCCAAATCTCAAACAGGCAAGATATATTCTCTAACAAATACTTTCAAACAAACAAACAGTTGAAGAACACTAAGTTATAATTTTGATTAGATGTATTTTCTTTCGTAGTCAAAGTTTTTGTTCTTGTTTATTTTTTCTTGAATAACTGATTGATTGCTTATGATTTATGGACCTAACATTTATTGAATTCATTGAATACCTTGCTTGAAACCTTTGAACTTGAATACCATTTGAATTACAGTACGTATGACTTGTGCATAACCAAATAAAATTGTCTTAATATATCAGAGTAAAGTTACTTAATAAAGTGATTTCGTAGTCATTATTCAAACTGATAGTCATTGTGACCCTATACACTATAAACCCCACACTGTAAACCCCAAGGCATTTTTAACTTATTTAAATACTTCTAGTAAGTTGAACTCAATGTCAATGAGAAGTCATTATTACTTTAAAATGTTTGTGGTACTGACTCAAAGTTAAATGAAAAGTCCCATCACCTCAAAATGTTTAAGTTATTATAAAAAATAAATGAAAATACCCAGCCTGCTCTACTGCAGGTAGACTTCTTGGAATTGTTTTTAATATCTATGTTTTTGCATGTACATTGAGTGATTTATTGATTATGACACACAAAGATAAAATATTTTGTTTAAGGCCTCTACAAGTGCAAGTAATATACAACACCAAATATGAATTGGTATGCTGTAACATAATTACATTTTCACTGTTAACAATATCTGTAATTTTATTATAATACAATTGAACAAAGTCATGTATTGCTGTTTTGCTATATATTTACTGCAGCATTCTGTAAATTCTGGTGCATTGTGGAAGCATTTGGTGGGAGGGCAAAGAATAGATGGCTTATTAACATATTTTGAGGCGTGCCTTGTAAGTTGCTATATTTGTTGCACCTGTTAGTGAGAATGCTGTAGCAATTGGACTGATATGTGGTAGTAGTTCCTTAACAATTTAATGTAGTTAGGAGCCATATTAGAGTGACAGTGGGTCTGAAACCTTTGATGGTTGAATACAATTCCAGTTTCTCTTCATTACGCACAGTCCTAAGTGGTGGAGCGTTCACTTCTCTCTCCTATCCTTTTCTTTGGATGGACCACCAACAGTGGCTTGACAGTGGCTGATGCCGACTTTCTGGTCCAGTGGAAATAGCTGAGAACCCCTTAAGGTCTGGGGAAGATGGAAGGTTAACAGCAGCTTGACTGCAGCCTGAACTGAGTCCACAGCCCACCCGGAACCCCTGAGCATCCAGAACCAGCACCGGATCAGCTGCCTGAGGAGGAGATGACGGACTGCATGCCTTGAGGTGAGTAGAGTGCTACCAAGGCGAGCCTTACAGTAGATGTACATTAGTATGCAGTAAATTGCCTGGCAGCATATAGCAGATGTTTGATTGTGCCTCAAGAATTCAGCATAGCAAGTTTGTATGAAGGTCTGGTTGGTAAATAGTTTAAAGACCCCAGTATGGTGCCGGAGGAGATGGCTGCCATTTTACGGGCTCCTAACCAATTGTGCTATTGTGTTTTTTGTGTTATTTGTAACATATTTTGTACATAATGTTTCTGCCACCGAAAAGAGCTTCTGGATATGAGGACAGCGATTACTCACCTCGTACTGGACAAAGATTATTTATTTAATGAATCGGATGCAAAGGATTTACTTCAGACACCAGACAAGGCCCAAATCCCATCATTCGCATGAACAAGAGACAGAGATATCGGGGACATAGGTCGGGGTGCCATGTAAGGATCCGACGGCGAGTGGGTAATCCGCCTCTACCATCAGTCCTATTAGCCAATGAGCAATCATTGGAAAATAAACTGGACGAGCTCTGATCTAGACTATCCTACCAACTGGACATTAAAAAGTGTAATATCTTATGTTTCACAGAGTCGTGGCTGAACGACGACATGGTTAACATACAGCTGGCTGGGTTTTCCATACATCGGCAAGATAGAACAGCTGCCTCCGGTAAGAAAAGTGGTGGCGGTCTGTGTCTGTTTGTAAATAACAGCTGCTGCACAAAATCGAATATTAAGGAAGTCTCAAGGTTTTGCTCGCCTGAGGTAGAGTATCTCATGATAAGCTGTAGACCACACTATTTACCAAGAGAGTTGTCATCTATATTTTTCGTAAATGTCTATTTACCACCACAAACCGATGCTGGCACTAAAACCGCACTCATTGAGCTGTATAAGGCATAAGCAAACAAGAAAATGCTCATCCAGAGGCGGTGCTCCTAGTGGCCGCGGACTTTAATGCAGGGAAACTTAAATCTGTTCTACCAAATTTCTCCCTGCATGTTACATGTGCGACCTGGTGGAAAAAACTCTAGACGACCTTTACTCCACACACAGAGACATGTACAAAGCTCTCCTTTGCCCTCCATTTGGCAAATCTGACCATAACTATCCTCCTGAATCCTGCTTACAAGCAAAAACTAAAGCAGTAAGTACCAGTGACTCGCACAATACGAAAGTGGTCAGATGAAGCAGATGCTAAGCTGCAGGACGGTTTTGCTAGCACAGACTAGAATATGTTCTGGGATTCTTCCGGTGGCATTGAGGAGTACACCACATCAGTCACTGGCTTCATCAATAAGTGCATCGATGTCGTCGTCCCCACAGTGACCATATGTACCTCAACCAGAACCCATGGATTACAGGAAACATCTGAACTGAGCTAAAGGGTAGAGCTGCGGCATTCAAGGAGTGGGACTCTAACCCGGCCGTTATAAGAAATCCTGCTATGCCCTCTGATAAACCAATAAACAGGCAAAGTGTCAAAACAGGACTAAGATTGAAACGTATTATATCGGTTCCGACACACGTCGGATGTGGCAGGGCTTGCAAACTATTACGGACTACAAAGGGAAGCACAGCCGCAAGCTGCCCAGTGACAGGAGCCTAACAGACGAGCTAAATTACTTCTATGCTCGCTTCGAGGCAAGCAACACTGAAGCATGCATGAGAGCACCAGCTGTTCCGGACGGCTGTGTGATCACACACTCCGTAGCCGATGTGATTCAGAACTTTGAACAGGTCAACATCCACAAGGCCGCATGGCTAGACGGATTACAAGGACGTGTACTCCGAGCATGCGCTAACCAACTGGCAAGTCTTCACTGACATTTTCAACCTGTCCCTGACCGAGTCTGTAGTACCAACATGTTTCAAGCAGACCACCATAGTCCCTGTGCACAAGAACACCAAGGTAACCTGCCTAAATGATTACCAACCCTTATCACTCCCGTCTGTAGCCATGAAGTGTTTTGAAAGGCTGGTCATGGCTCACATCAACACCTTTATCCCAGAAAACTTAGACCCACTCCAATTTGGATACCAGGATAACAGACTTGGAACATACCTCCTTTCTGACACAGAATCAAAGGTAGTTAAAGTACAGCTTCACAAAAATGCATCGAGAAATATGACATACAAGTTTGGTTAACCTGTTTGGGGTAGGGGGCAGTATTGAGAATTTTGGAAAAAATATGTTCCCATTTTTAACTGCCTCCTACACCAACTCAGAAGCTAGAATATGCATATTATTGTTCAGGTTTGGATAGAAAACACTCTGAATTTTCTAAAACTGTTTGAATGGTGTCTGTGAGTATAACAGAACTCCTATGGCAGGCAAAAACCTGACAAGGTTTCAAGCAGGAAGTACCCTGTCTGACAAGGAGTCGTGCGTCTTGCATCTTTTTATTGAAAAGTAAGGATCTTAGCTGTAACGTGACAATTCCCAGGGCTCCAATAGGCTCTCAGAGCCCGCGAAATAACTGAAGGTTTACGAGGGAGCCTCAGGTTGAAACAGATTATCGCCTTTTGTAAGTGGATGCTCCGAGGACCTTTGAATGATGCGCGTGCATGAGTCGCTTCTGAGGAGAAATTTTATTCGGCTGTTTAGGCTCAATGCATACTCCCGGTCGGAATATTATCACTAATCTACGAGTTGAATGGCATAAAAATTGGTTTTAAACAGCGGTTGACATGCTTCGAAGTACGGTAATGGAATAGTTAGACATTTTTGACACGCCAATGCGCCATGCGCGGGACCGCGAAGAAGCATTCTAGAACTCACGAACAAAACGTCGCTGTTTGGATATAACGATGGATTATTTGGGACCAAACCAACATTTGTTATTGAAGTAGAAGTCCTGGCAGTGTATTCTGATGAAGAACAAGCAAGGTAAGAACATTTTTCTTATAGGAAATGTGATTTTGGTGGATGCTGACCTGGGTGGGTATCTAAATAGCTAGCCCTGTAATGCCGGGCTATGTACTTAGATTATTGCAAAATGTGCTTCATCCGAAAAGCTATTTTAAAATCGGACATATCGAGTGCATAGAGGAGTAATGTATCTATAATTCTTAAAATAATTGTTATGCTTTTTGTGAACGTTTATCGTGAGTAATTTAGCAAACTGTTAGTAAATTCAACGGAAGTTTGCCGGGGGTTATGCGTTTTCTGAACGTCACATGCTAATGCAAAAAGCTGTTTTTTGATATAAATATGAACTTGATTGAACAGACATGCATGTATTGTATAACACAATGTCCTAGGTGTGTCATCTGATGAAGATCATCAAAGGTTAGTGCTGCATTTAGCTGTGGTTTGGGTTTTTGTGACATTATATGCTAGCTTGAAAAATGGCTGTCTGATTTTTTCTGGCTGGGCACTCTGCTGACATAATCTAATGTTTTGCTTTCGTTGTAAAGCCTTTTTGAAATCGGACAGTGGGGTTAGATTAACGAGATTCTTGTCTTTAAATAGCCGTAAAATAGTCATATGTTTGAGAAATTGAAGTAATAGTATTTCTAACGATTCAAAAATCGCGCCACTGGAATTTCAGTAGCTGTTACGTAGGTGGGACGAAATCGTCCCACATACCCCAGAGAGGTTAAGCAGGTTCGCCACCCTTAAGTCAGCGGCTAAGAGAGTCCTGGACGAAGACAACGTGTGGACTGGGGCACAAAAATGCATCTGGTCCAACCCCTACCCCACTAACCCAACCCCCCCCAACCCCTCAACCAGAAAACAACAAAGAAGACACAGACCCAGACTTTTCCACAGGCACCGCCCAACCCACCACCCCAGAAACTGCCCCCACCACCACCCAAGATGTCCCAGAAACGGCCCCCACCCCTGCCCCCACCCAAGATGCCCCAAAACGACCTCCAACCCCACCACTTCCCAAGACATCCCAGAAACGTCCCGCACTCCTGTTCCCACCCAAAACGCCCTAGAAATGTCCCCCACTACCACCCAAGATGCCCCAGAAACAACCCCCACCCCTACCAGCACCTCCACCAATTGATTGATTTCATTATGAATTGTAACTCAGTAAAATCTTCTAAATTATTGCATGTTGCGTTTATATTTTTGTTCAGTGTAGATACATAGGAAGTTTCTGCATGAGTGCTTTGTAAATAAACACGAGAATGCTGTTTTCTCCTTACATACAAAGAGGCCCAACCCACTTTGAGAAACACAATGGTGAGTTCTATGACCATCACCAATAATAAACCAGGGCAGAATGGAAAAGAGCATCTAGTGTTTTAAGTGTAGATGTTGCTGCATGCATATAGATAATATCCCATAATCTAAAATAGACAAAAGTGGCCTGGACAATTTCTTTCATATTAACAAAAGTCAGACATTATTTCTTTCTGTAGAAGAAGCCAACCTTGAACTTCTTCACTAGCTCAGTATTTTTTAATTGTCAGTTAGTCATCAAGCCTGATACCAAGATACACTATATATACAAAAGTATCTGGACACCCCTTCCAATTAGTGGATTCGGCTATTTCAGCCACACCCGTTGCTGACAGGTGTATAAAATCAGCCAATCAGCCATGCAATCTCCATAGACAAACATTGGCAGTAGAATAGCCTTACTAAAGAGCTCAGTGACTTTCAACAAATTTCTGCCCTGCTAGAGCTACCGCGGTCAACTGTAAGTGCTGTTATTGTGAAGAGGAAACGTCTAGAAGCAACAACGGCTCAGCCACAAAGTGATAGGCCACACAAGCTCAGAGATCAGGACCGCCAAGTGCTGAAGCAAGTAGCTTATCCTCAGTTTGGAACTCACTACCGAGTTCCAAACTGCCTCAGGAAGCAACGGCAGCACAATAACTGTTCGTTCGGGAGCTTCATGAAATGTGTTTCTAGGGCCGAGCAGCCGAACAGAAGCCTAAGATCACCATGCGCAATGCCAAGCGACGGATGGAGTGGTGTAAAGCTCACTGCCATTCGAGTCTGGAGCAGTGGAAACATGTGATTGATGCATCGCGCTTCACCATCTGGTAGTCCAACGGACAAATCTGGTTTGGCGAATGCCAGGAGAATGCTACCTGCCTGAATGCATAGTGCCAACTGTAAAGTTTGGTGGAGGAGGAATAACGGTCTTAATGGTCTGGGGCTGTTTTTCATGGTACAGGCTACACCCTTTAGTTCCAGTGAAGGGAAATCTTAACGATAAAGCATACAATGACACTCTAGACGATTCTGTGCTTCCAACTTTGTCGTAACAGTTTGGACAAGGACCTTTCCTGTTTTAGCATGACAATGCCCCTGTGCACAAAGCGAGGTCCATGCAGAAATGCTTTGTCGAGATCGGTGTGGAAGAACTTGACTGGCCTGCACAGAGCCCTGACTTCAAACCCATTGAACACCTTTGGGATGAGTTGGAACGCCAACTGTGAGACAGGCCTAATCGCCCCAACATCAGTGCCCGACTTCACTAATGCTCTTGTGGCTGAATGGTGGCGTTCAAGTCCCACAAAAATCACAAAAAAGTGCTTATGCAAAGCCCTCACTCTGTCTCTCAAACTTATTCCAGTGTCTGCCTGCCAGCTGGAAATCTATGCCAGGTGGTGTGTGTGTGTGTGTGTGTGTACAGTTGTGGCGAAAAGTTTTGAAAATGACAAAAATATTAATTTTCACAAAGATTGCTGCT
The DNA here is from genome assembly GCF_901001165.1 of Salmo trutta. Lineage (NCBI taxonomy): Eukaryota > Metazoa > Chordata > Actinopteri > Salmoniformes > Salmonidae > Salmo > Salmo trutta. The sequence goes on along the minus strand of NC_042974.1, from coordinate 54,032,171 downwards.
TCAGTGTCTTTAGATATTTATGTCAGATGTTACTATGGAATACTGAAGTATAATTTCAAGACCTCTGCAATCCGCCCTGGCATGCTGTCAATTAACTTCTGGGCCACATCCTGACTGATGGCAGACCATTCTTGCATAATCAAGGCTTGGAGTTTGTCAGAATTTGTGGAGTTTTGTTTGTCCACCCGCCTCTTGAGGATTGACCACAAGTTCTCAATGGGATTAAGGTCTGGGGAGTTTCCTGGCCATGGACCCAAAATATCGATGTTTTGTTCCTCAAGCCACTTAGTAATCACTTTTGCCTTATGGCAAGGTGCTCCATCATATTGGAAAAGGCATTGTTCGTCACCAAACTGTTCCTGGATGGTTGAGAGAAGTTGCTCTCGGAGGATGTGTTGGTACCATTCTTTATTCATGGCTGTGTTCTTAGGCAAAATTGTGAGTGAGCCCACTCCCTTGGCTGAGAAGCCACCCCACACATGAATGGTCTCAGGATGCTTTACTGTTGGCATGACACAGGACTGATGGTAGCGCTCACCTTGTCTTCTCCGGACAAGCTTTTTTCCAGATGCCCCAAACAATCAGAAAGGTGATTCATCAGAGAAAATGACTTTACACCAGTCCTCAGCAGTCCAATCTCTGTACCTTTTGCAGAATATCAGTCTGTCCCTGATGTTTTTCCTAGAGAGAAGTGGCTTCTTTGCTGCCCTTCTTGACCCCAGGCCATCTCCAAAAGTCTTCGCCTCACTGTGCATGCAGATGCACTCACACCTGCCTGCTGCCATTCCTGAGCAAGCTCTGTACTGGTGGTGCCCCGATCCCGCAGCTGAATCAACTTTAGGAGACGGTCCTGGCACTTGCTGGACTTTCTTGGGCGCCCTGAAGCCTTCTTCACAACAATTGAACAGCACTCCTTGAAGTTCTTGATGATCCGATAAATGGTTGGTTTAGGTGCAATCTTACTGGCAGCAATATCCTTGCCTGTGAAGCCCTTTTTGTGCAAAGTAATGATGACGGCATGTGTTTCCTTGCAGGTAACCATGGTTGACAGAGGAAAGACAATGATTCCAAGCACCACCCTCCTTTTGAAGCTTCCAGTCTGTTATTCGAACTCAATCAGCATGACAGAGTGATCTCCAGCCTTGTCCTCATCAACACTCACACCTGTGTTAACAAGAGAATCACTTACATGATGTCAGCTGGTCCTTTTGTGGCAGGGCTGAAATGCAGTGGAAATGTTTTTTGGGGGATTCAGTTAATTTGCATGGCAAAGAGGGACTTTGCAATTAATTGCAATTCATCTGATCACTCTTCATAACATTCTGGAGTATATGCAAATTGCCATCATACAAAGTGAGGCAACAGACTCTGTGAAAATTATTATTTGTGTCATTCTCAAAACTTTTGGCCACGACTGTAGGCTACCTGCCCCTCCCCTCAGAAGCATAGGTTACTGTAGCCTATTGATGACGTTACAAGCATGGTTCAGAAATTAGGGAGAGATTTTTAATTAGAGAAGTATGTATTAACTTTTTCAATGCAAGTTAAGGATACTATAGTTATTATGTTTCACATTGGATTTATTAACTACAAAAAGGTAACACGTGTTTTTAATTCTAGGGCTGCTCTGCACACACAAGCTTGTTAGCTAGCTGATGTTTGCTCTTGTCCAACGTTAAACCAACTCGGAAGTTTGAAGACATTCAAAGTTCCTCAATAGAAGCTGCTCCTCCGTAGGTACAGTTGAAGTCGGATGTTTACATACACTTTAGCCAAATACATTTAAACTCAGTTTTTCAGACTTCCTAACATTTAATCCTAGTAAAAATTCCCTGTTTTGGGTCATTTAGGATCACCACTTTTAAGAATGTGAAATGAATAATAATAGAGAGAATTATTTACTTCAGCTTTTATTTCTTTCATCACATTCCCAGTGGGTCAGAAGTTTACATACACTCAATTAGTAGACTTCCACAAGCTTCCCACAATAAGTTGGATGAATTTTGGCCCATTCCTCCTGACAGAGCTGGTGTAAGTGAGCCAGGTTTGTTGGCCTCCTTGCTCGAACATGCTTTTTCAGTTCTGCCCACAAATTTTCAATAGGATTGAGGTCAGGGCTTTGTGATGGCCACTCCAATAACTTGAGTTTGTTGTCCTTAAGCCATTTTGTCACAACTTTGGAAGTATGCTTGGGGTCATTGTCCATTTGGAAGACCCATTTGCGACCAAGCTTTAACCTCTATGGGCTAGGTGGCACCAAATCGTCCCACCTACGTAACAGCCAGTCTAATCCTGTGGCGCGATTTTCAAAACGTTTGAAATGCTATTACTTCAATTTCTCAAACATATGACTATTTTACAGCTATTTAAAGACAAGACTCTCGTTAATCTAACCACACTGTCAGATTTCAAAAAGGCTTAAAAACGAAAGCAAAACATTATATTATGTCAGCAGAGTACCCAGCCAGAAATAATCAGACACCCATTTTTCAAGCTAGCATATAATGTCACAAAAACCCAAACCACAGCTAAATGCAGCACTAACCTTTTATGATCTTCATCAGATGAGGACATTAGGTTATACAATACATGCATGTCTGTTCAATCAAGTTCATATTTATATCAAAAAACAGCTTTTTACATTAGCATGTGACGTTCAGAAAAAGCATACCCCCGCAAACTTCTGGGGAATTTACTAACAATTTACTAAATTACTCACGATAAACGTTCACAAAAAGCATAACAGTTATTTTAAGAATTATAGATACAGAACTCCTCTATGCACTCGATATGTCCGATTTTAAAATAGCTTTTCGGATGAAGCACATTTTGCAATATTCTAAGTACATAGCCCAGCCATCACAGGCTAGCTATTTAGACACCCGGCAAGTTTAGCCTTCATCAAAATCATATTTCCTATAAGAAAAATGGTCTTACCTTTCCTGTTCTTCGTCAGAATGCACTCCCAGGACTTCTACTTCAATAACAAATGTAGGTTTGGTCCCAAATAATCCATCGTTATGTTCCATCAGCGACGTTTTGTTCGTGCGTTCTAGACACTATCAGAATGGTAAATCACGGTCGCGAGCATGGCGCATTTCATGACAAGAAAATTCTAAATATTCCATTACCGTACTTCGAAGCATGTCAACCGCTGTTTAAAATCAATTTTTATGCAATTTATCTCGTAGAAAAGCGATAATATTCAGACCGGGAATCTGCGTGTCTGTAAACTGAGGGAAAAACAGAAAGACGGGGGCGGGGCAGGTCACGCGCCTAAGCCTTTGTCCTCTGATAGACCACTGAGCAAAAGCTCTCGTGTGTTTCAGCCAGGGCTTTGAATTACGTCATTCAGGTTTTTCCCGGGCTCTGAGACCCCATTGGAGACGTGGGAAGTGTCACGTAACAGCAGAGATCCTGAGTTTTTGGAAGAGATGTCAAAGAAAGCAAATAAATGGTCAAACAGTCCACTTCCTGTAAAGGAATCTCTCAGGTTTTTGCCTGCCAAATGAGTTCTGTTATACTCACAGACACCATTCAAACAGTTTTAGAAACTTTAGGGTGTTTTCTATCCATATATAATAAGTATATGCATATTCTAGTTACTGGGTAGGATTAGTAACCAGATTAAATCGGGTACGTTTTTTATCCGGCCGTGTAAATACTGCCCTCTAGCCCCAACAGGTTAACTTCCTGACTGATGTCATGAGATGTTGTTTCAATATATCCACATAATTTTCTTTCCTCATGATGCCATCTATTTTGTGAAGTGCACCAGTCCCTCCTGCAGCAAAACACCCCCACAACATGATGCTGCCACCCCCGTGCTTCATGGTTGGGATGGTGTTCTTCAGCTTGCAAGCCTCCCCCTTTTTCATCCAAACATAACGATAGTCATTATGGCCAAACAGTTCTAGTTTTGTTTCATCAGACCAGAGGACATTTCTCCAAAAAGTACGATCTTTGTCCAGATGTGCAGTTGCAAACCGTAGTCTGGCATTTTATGGCGGTTTTGGAGCAGTGGCTTCTTCCTTGCTGAGCTGCCTTTCGTGTTATGTCAATATAGGACTCGTTTTACTGTGGATATAGATGCTTTTGTACCTGTTTCCTCCAGCATCTTCACAAGGTCCGTTGCTGTTGTTCTGGGATTGATTTTCACTTTTCATATCAAAGTACGTTCATCTCTAGGAGACAGAACGCGTCTCTTTCCTGAGCGGTATGACGGCTGCGTGGTCCCATGGTGTTTATACTTGTGTACTATTGTTTGTACAGATGAACGTGGTACCTTCATGAGTTTGGAAATTGCTCCCAAGGATGAACCAGACTTGTGGAGGTCTACAATTTTTTTTCTGAGTTCTTGGCTGATTTCTTTTGATTTTCCCATGATGTCAAGCAGAGAGGCACTGAGTTGAAGGTAGGCCTTGAAATACATCCACAGGTACACCTCCAATTGACTCAAATGATATCAATTAGCCTATCAGAAGCTTCTAAAGCAATGACATTATGTTCTGGAATTTTCCAAGCTGTTTAAAGGCACAGTCAACTTAGTGTATGTAAACTTCTGACCCACTGGAATTGTGAAATAATCTGTTGGAAAAATTACTTGTGTCATGCACAAAGTAGATGTCCTAACCGTCTTGCCAAAACTATAGTTTGCTAACAAGAAATTTGTGGAGTGGTTGAAAAATGAATTTTAATGACTCCAACCTTAGTGTATGTAAACTTCCGACTTCAACTGTATATTTCTGTGGGCCTAATTCAAATAATGCATGTCAGAACATGATGCCCAGCGCTTCAAGGCAAGTCCTCCATCCTCTTGCTCTCTTCTCACTGGCAAAATTTCAGTTGCATCTTGCGCTCTGCACTGTGACTGGTAGCACAATGTGTGTGTTTGTCTTCCAGCATAAATAAACCATGCTGTTTCGGCAAAATACAATTTGCTCTTAATGACTTTCCTATACAGATTAAAATCGCTTACCTGCTTCATAGCAACTGCTTTATCCTCACTGTTTGGTTAAGGAATTTAATGTCAAGCTAAATAACAAATAAAAGTCTATTTCAGAGGTTTAAAAATGAACAGAAAGGAACGATATAAACCGGTACTTTTTGGGGATTCGAACCAGTTCAGACCTTTATTTTGCTGGTCGGGACAGTGGAATGGAACGAAAAAAATAATGGTTCTGTTCAGAACGAAATGAGTGGACAATAATTTCGGTTCAAACCCCTGTTTGGCATTGGATCACATATTTGGTTTCAACAAATGTAGTAGTTTCAATTGAGAAATCCTAACTAATTTACTTGTAATCACTTGAAGTAAATATTTTTTAGGTTGATCCAAAGAGTATGTTTTTACAGTGTAGGCCTACCTCAGTGGGGCCTAATTTAAGACACATTCCATGTCTGTATCCACACTAGATTCCGTATGCTACACATGTATCTACCCAGCACCCGCACACACCGACTACAAGATCATTGGGAGATGTGGTGGTACTGTACCTGCATGTGAGGAAAATACACAGTAGCACTAACTTGGACAATGATGGCAGCAATTCTCGTTCTAACAGGAGGATGTGTGTTTCCAAATAAACAAAATAAGATTCTGATCTCTTTCCATTGTCAACATTGAAAAAAGTCATACATAACTTATTTTGGGCATATTGTATGTTTGTGTGCATTTCTGAGGTTTTGAATCATCACCATGTTTATATTAATTTTTTTCCTACAGAGTTCCTTTGGTCACCCAGCCTTAACGCTTTGGTTACCCTCACCCAGCCCGGCAGCCCTAACAGTGCATGAAAACACTGTGTCCTATTGGTCCAAGACATCAAAGCCATGTTGTGGATTATTCCAGTCAGGAGCATGAAAATAACACTGTGACAAATACGACTCGCATGGCCAGGACACAATGTCCCTCGTCCGTTCCCATTCCACCTCGCTCTGAATCCGATTGCATGTAAATATCCCAAATTAGACCATCTGCCTCTCCACCAGAAATTCAGCTTTATCTTTTTCACCAGGGGTTATAGGTAACACAAACAACAGGACAGGTCATCACACAAGTCCAGTAAAGGCAATTTTCTGACCGTCAAGAGGTCGTAAGTAATGTCAGGTGTGTACACACACATCATGTTTCCCTTGTATGTGATGGTGCTTAGCACACAACACAATGGATCTGCAAGTGTATGAGCATCCATGGGGCCCTTCTCTCTAATTTGCCGTGCATGTTTGGAGTCTTTGGCACGGCCCTCATATCAAGGGGGTGGTGGGAGTTGGGGGCTGTAGTATACATTGTAGAGGAGCCGCTGCACCGGACAGCTGTGAAAACAGCCTCCCCAGTCCTTACATGCCCAGCCTGAACTAAAACAATGGCTGAGACACTGTACGTGTGGTCCAACCTGACCAGACCAGAGATGAGAGGACCACAGGTGAACTGGACACAACAGTAAAGTTCACCTGCAGGGCCTCCAACACATGTTGTGTAGAAATACAATGTAATACTATTCCATTCTATGAATACAAGTTCATAGAATTTTTCATAGAACTCATTCCTTGTCTTGTCATCATTACAGTAGTTGAATTATTCTATTTTTATACTGTGAAATTCTGCTTTGATACTAAACTCTTTTGAAATTCCAGCGTTGGTTGGAGTTGCGCTGATGGAAATATCTGATTTATTTGGAGAAGTTAGTGGCAAATTTTTCAGTCATGCAAAGTCCTGAGCTCTAAAATAAGCCTGCTCACAACAAAGAGGAAATCAAAACGGAGTTCCAGCTGCTGACATGGATCAGGTTCTAGACTCTGGCATACTCCCACGTCATGACGATGTACTGCAGCGCTAAGAGTCTAATTACAGTGATATAACTGTCTGAAATAATAGTAATGTAATTAGAAAAGACTAAAGAAGAGCCTATTAAACATCTCCAGGAGCAACCAGGCCTTATAAGGATCTGCTACTGTCTGTGAGGTATTTATATATTGAGATCTACTGTATACTAATACATTCCTGACATTTAATCCTAGTAAAAATTCCCACATTTAAAATACATTTTAATCTATTAGAGAGAAATGTTTGATTTGAGCGCAATCTTTTGATAGGGCACCTACAGTACACTGTAAACATATGCTGTTGTAATGTACTGTTAAATCAAAGTTTCTTTGGATTTTCGTTAACGTAATGTACATTTTTTTACAGTAACTTACAGGTAACTGGCTGCCAGTAAATTACCGTAAAAACAACATTTTTTTTTTACAGTGTAGCTAAGGATAATCTCTAGACAGATGGGTTGCCCTAGCTAAACATGAGCACAAATCCTGCCCAAACTCTAAGCCCGCCTTCTTTTGAGAGAATACAAAATCCTACCCAGACCTTGTGCTGTTGCTCAAAAGTCTGCGAATTCCAAGACTCACACACACACACACACACACACACACACACACACACACACACACACACACACACACATGCGCGCACGCACAATGAGACAGCACAGCTATTGAAATATGTATAGCATAAAGACAATTCTCCACTGATGTGTATTCCATTTATATCTCTCACACATTCCAAGGCTGCACTGCACTACAACGCACTACACACCCAGACACACACACACACACACACACACACACACACACACACACACGCACAATGAGACAGCACAGCTATTGAAATATGTATAGCATAAAGACAATTCTCCACTGATGTGTATTCCATTTATATCTCTCACACATTCCAAGGCTGCACTGCACTACAACGCACTCCAGACACACACACACACACACACACACACACACACACACACACACACACACACACCTGTACCAACCACGTACACACACACACACACACATGCACAATGAGACAGCACAGCTATTGAAATATGTATAGCATAAAGACAATTCTCCACTGATGTGTATTCCATTTATATCTCACACATTCCAAGGCTGCACTGCACTACAACGCACTACACACCCAGACACACCCAGACACACACACACACACACACACACACACACGCACAATGAGACAGCACAGCTATTGAAATATGTATAGCATAAAGACAATTCTCCACTGATGTGTATTCCATTTATATCTCTCACACATTCCAAGGCTGCACTGCACTACAACGCACTCCAGACACACACACACACACACACACACACACACACACACACACACACACACACACACACCTGTACCAACCACGTACACACACACACACACACACACACACACACACACACACACACACACACACACACACACACACACACACACACACACCTGTACCAACCACGTGCACACACACACACACACACACACACACACACACACACACACACACACACACACACACACACACACACACACACACACACAAATACACCTCACTGACTCCCAGTAGCACTAGGTTCCGAGGCTGGCTGGGGAAAAAAGAACTCAACCTTTTTACCTGAAGCACCGGCAAATAAACCAACCTGCTTTTAAAACCACATCAACCATGCCAACAGTTTGAAAACATAATTGTTCATGAATCAAGATTACGAAGCTGTACCTCTTTACGTCTGTGATTTTGTTAATATTTTACTGTAGGGTGTTACACTATGAAATATGAAATTATACAATGAACTAATAAAGATCTATTCTAGTCAATGACTTGGCTTCAGGAGGTGGTTTTCCAGACGGTGGTGGGATGTCAAGCAACCCTTGAAACGTTGGAACCCAGAGCGGTCCGATCTGGATTTTCCAGCATGGAGGGGCTACAGTATGCCACTGCGATAACATGAGCAGTGTGATGGAAAAACTAGACCTCTGTGTGTGTGTGTGCGTGTGCGTGTGCGTGTGTGTGTGTGTGTGAGAGGTGTGTATGGATGTGTGTGTGTGTGTGAGTGTGTATAAGGCATCTGGATATAATCAGCAGTGAACTACAGAGGGCCTGGTTGTGTGGCCATATAGTCTGTGAAAATATAGAACTGAAGGCTCTAGTGTGAACAGTTCTTTGACCTATTGAAGTCCACAGTGGACTGACACTGGGACATCTCTTAAACTATGTATCTGTCCATGCTTCATGTTAGACAGACAGCCTATAACTCACAGGTCCAAGGTACAGACATTAATTGTGTGTGGTGGGTCGGTAATGTTGCAGTAAGGGTCGGGTCTGAGTCTGGGTGTGTGTGTGTTGGGAGGATTGCAGAATGGGACGAATCTGGGTCTCTCCATCCTCTTGGTCCTGGCCCGCCACTCCAATCCCCTGCCTGATAGCAGGAGGCGTCTGGACAGGGTTTTTATGGGCTGCACGGTGTGGTCCGAATCGAATGGAACATGAACCCCTGTGTGACCTTCACAAGAAGAACATCCAGTAAAAACTGCTAAGCCAGCTCTGCCAGAACAACCCAGCAGACCTGGTTTCAAATACATCATTATTTAAGTATTTGTATTCTAAATATACATTTTCTGTGTATTTAAGTATTTTTCAAATAATGTTGCCGAATCTTCTATTTGAAGTATTTGATTTAAAAAATAAATAGAAAAATCTATATACTATTTAAAACTATTTGCAAATTCATTTCAAATAGTCCTTGGACTAAACAGACCTGGGCCCAGAAGCATCTTGAGGCTAAGTTCATCGTTAGAACCTTTGCAAGATCTTAATTTCCAAGCCGTTTCCCAAAACCGTCTTTATTAACGTTGCACTTGAACTCGTTCTTAATCAGAAGTCTGCCTCGGACCACTCGTAGAACAGCTAAGTGCGTTGTTAGATCACAGTTTGCCCTCCTGCGTCACTTTACACACAGAAAATCTATGCAAAACATAAAATGGTAGATGTTTATCTGTCTCTCTGTGACCACCGACAACTTAATAGTTAAATATAAGTAGCCTTAAGAGTTAGCAATGCTATAAACAAGCAAAGCAAGGATTTAAAAAAAAGCATAAAAACCGAGATAACTGCATTATATAATAGCTAATAGCTTATTAGGCTAAATATTGACATCACTTTCATGTATAGTACCTTCAGAAAGAATTCACACCCCTTGACTTTTTCCACATTTTGTTGTGTTGCAGCCTGAATTTAAAATGTATTAAATTGAGATTTTTGGTCAATGGCCTACACACAATACCCCATAATGTCAAAGTGGAAATATGCTTTTATACATTTTTACAAATTAATAAAAAAATGAAAGCTGAAATGTCTTGAGTCAATAAGTATTCAACCTTTTTGTTAAGAAAAGCCTAAATAAGTTCAGGAGTAAAAATGTGCTTAGCAATTCACATAATAAATTGCATGGACTTGCTCTGTGTGCAATAGTGTTAAACGTGATTTTTGAATGACTACCTCATCTCTGTACCCCACCCACACAATTATCTGTAAGGTCCCTCAGTCGAGCAGTGAATTTCAAACACAGATTCAACCACAGAGAACAGGGAGGTTTTCCAATGCCTCGCAAAGAAGGGCACATATTGGTAGATGAGTAAAAATGTAAAAAAGCAGACACTGAATATTCCTTTGAGCAGGGTGAAGTTATTAATTAGACTTTGGATGGTGTATCACTACACCCAGTCACTAAAAAGATACAGGCGCCCTTCCTAACTCAGCTGTCAGAGAGGAAGGAAACAGCTCAGGAATTTCAGAATGAGGCCAATGTCGACTTTAAAACAATTACAGAGTTGAATGCCTGTGATAGAAGAAAACTGAGGATAGATCAACAATATTGTAGTTACTCCACAATAATAACCTAATTGACAGAGTGAAAAGAAGGAAGCCTATACAGAATATAAATATTCCAAAACATCCTGCATCCTGTTTGCAATAAGGCACTAAAGTAAAACTGCAAAAAATGTGCAAAGAAATTAACTTTATGTCCTAAATACAAAGCGTTATGTTTGGGCCAAATTCAACACAACACATCACTGAGTACCACTCTCAATATTTTGGCAGGTTATGTCAGCAATTATAGCATATTATGACATTGTTATGAATGTGTCATAACATGTTATGACACTGAGTGTCAAGTAAAGTGTTACCCAGTTTGGACTTAAATCGGTTTGAAAATATATGGCAATACTTGAAAACCAACTTGACAGAGCTTGAAGAATTAAAAAAAAATATGTGCAATTATTGTACAATCCAGGTGTGCAAAGCTCTTAGAGACTTACCCAGAAAGCTCTTACAGACTTAATCATAGGCCTAATTGCTCCCAAAGGTGATTTTAACTTGCATTGACTCAGTAGTGATGAACACTTATGTAAAGAGAAATGTCTGTAATTAAATAAATTATTTGTATCAACCTTGGTTGAATGCACTGACTTACAAATATTATTTAAAAATACACTGCTCAAAAAAATAAAAGGAACACTAAAATAACATCCTAGATCTGAATGAATGAAATAATCTTATTAAATACTTTTTTCTTTACATAGTTGAATGTGCTGACAACAAAATCACACAAAAATAATCAAAGGAAATCCAATTTATCAACCCATGGAGGTCTGGATTTGGAGTCACACTCAAAATTAAAGTGGAAAACCACACTACAGGCTGATCCAACTTTGATGTAATGTCCTTAAAACAAGTCAAAATGAGGCTCAGTAGTGTGTGTGGCCTCCACGTGCCTGTATGACCTCCCTACAACGCCTGGGCATGCTCCTGATGAGGTGGCGGATGGTCTCCTGAGGGATCTCCTCGCAGACCTGGACTAAAGCATCCGCCAACTCCTGGACAGTCTGTGGTGCAACGTGGCGTTGGTGGATGGAGCGAGACATGATGTCCCAGATGTGCTCAATTGGATTCAGGTCTGGGGAACGGGCGGGCCAGTCCATAGCATCAATGCCTTCCTCTTGCAGGAACTGCTGACACACTCCAGCCACATGAGGTCTAGCATTGTCTTGTATTAGGAGGAACCCAGGGCCAACCGCACCAGCATATGGTCTCACAGGGGGTCTGGGGATCTCATCTCGGTACCTAATGGCAGTCAGGCTACCTCTGGCGAGCACATGGAGGGCTGTGCGGCCCCCCAAAGAAATGCCACCCCACACCATGACTGACCCACCGCCAAACCGGTCATGCTGGAGGATGTTGCAGGCAGCAGAACGTTCTCCACGGAGTCTCCAGACTCTGTCACGTCTGTCACATGTGCTCAGTGTGAACCTGCTTTCATCTGTGAAGAGCACAGGGCGCCAGTGGCGAATTTGCCAATCTTGGTGTTCTCTGGCAAATGCCAAACGTCCTGCACGGTGTTGGGCTGTAAGCACAACCCCCACCTGTTGACGTCGGGCCCTCACACCACCCTCATGGAGTCTGTTTCTGACCGTTTGAGCAGACACATGCACATTTGTGGCCTGCTGGAGGTCATTTTGCAGGGCTCTAGCAGTGCTCCTCCTGTTCCTCCTTGCACAAAGGTGGAGGTAGCGGTCCTGCTGCTGGGTTGTTGCCCTCCTACGGCCTCCTCCACGTCTCCTGATGTACTGGCCTGTCTCCTGGTAGCGCCTCCATGCTCTGGACACTACGCTGACAGACACAGCAAACCTTCTTGCCACAGCTCGCATTGATGTGCCATCCTGGATGAGCTGCACTACCTGAGCCACTTGTGTGGGTTGTAGACTCTGTCTCAAGCTACCACTAGAGTGAAAGCACCACCAGCATTCAAAAGTGACCAAAACATCAGCCAGGAAGCATAGGAACTGAAAAGTGGTCTGTGGTCACCACCTGCAGAACCACTCCTTTATTGGGGGTGTCTTGCTAATTGCCTATAATTTCCACCTGTTGTCAATTCCATTTGCACAACAGCATGTGAAATTTATTGTCAATCAGTGTTGCTTCCTAAGTGGACAGTTTGATTTCACAGAAGTGTGATTGACTTGGAGTTACATTGTGTTGTTTATCTTGTTATGGATAGGTGGCAGTATTTTCACGGCCGGATAAAAAACGTACCCGATTTAATCTGATTATTACTCCTGCCCAGAAACTATAATATGCATATAATTAGCTTTGGATAGAAAACACTCCAACGTTTCTAAAACTGTTTGAATGGTGTCTGTGAGTATAACAGAACTCATTTGGCAGGCCAAAACCTGAGAAGATTCCAAACAGGAAGCGCCCTCTCTGACCATTTCTTGGCCTTCTTGATCATCTCTATCCAAAACAGGGGATCTCTGCTGTAACGTGACATTTTCTAACGCTCCCATAGTCTCTCAGAGGGCGCCAGAACATTGAATGATGACTTTGCAGGCCATGGCTGAAAAACAGTAGCACATTTGGATAGTGGACGATCTGAGAACAATGAGACTGGTTCGCGCGTGCACGAGAAGAGTCCATTTTACTTTCTCTGTCTTTGAAGGAAAACAACAACTCCCGGTCGGAATATTATCGCTTTTTTACGAGAAAAATCGCATAAAAATTATTTTTGAACAGCGTTTGACATGCTTCGAAGTACGGTAATGGAATATTTTGAATTTTTTTGTCACGAAATGCGGCGGGCGCGTCACCCTTCTTTACCCTTCGGATAGTGTCTTGAACGCACGAACAAAACGGCGCTATTTGCATATAACTATGGATTATTTGGAACCAAACCAACATTTGTAATTGAAGTAGAACTCCTGGGAGTGCATTCTGACGAAGAACAGCAAAGGTAATCCAATTTTTCTGATAGTAAATCTGAGTTTGGTGAGTACCAAACTTGGTGGGTGTCAAAATAGTTAGCCATGATGGTCGGGCTATCTACTCAGAATATTGCAAAATGTGCTTTTGCCGAAAACCTATTTTAAAATCGGACATAGCGATTGCATAAAGGAGTTCTGTATCTATAATTCTTTTTTAAAAAATTGTGTTTTTTGTGAACGTTTATCGTGGGAATGCTAGTTCTGAACGTCACATGCTAATGTAAAAAGCTGTTTTTTTATATAAATATGAACTTGATTGAACAAAACATGCATGTATTGTATAACATAATGTCCTAGGAGTGTCATCTGATGAAGATCATCAAAGGTTAGTGCTGCATTTAGCTGTGGTTTTGTTTTTTGTGACATTATATGCTAGCTTGAAAAATGGGTGTCTGATTATTTCTGGCTGGGTACTCTGCTGACATAATCTAATGTTTTGCTTTCGCTGTAAAGCCTATTTGAAATCGGACAGTGTGGTTAGAGAAAGGAGAGTCTTGTCTTTAAAATGGTGTAAAATAGTCATATGTCTGAAAAATTGAAGTTTTCGGATTTTCGAGGAATTTGTGTGGCGCGCCCAATGATGGGCGCGCCACGCCCATCATTGGATATTGGAGCAGGTGTTCCGCTAGCGGAACGTCTAGATGTAAGAGGTTGGTTCCCTTTATTTTTCAAAGGGAATAGACCAAGGCGCAGCGGGTTGAGTGCTCATTTTAACGTTTATTTTAATAAACTTGAACACGTAACAAAAACAGGAAAACGAATGACAGCTCCAGTTTTGCAGGCTAACCCTAGCAGTGCAAAAACAACTTCCCACAAGGAACAGGTGAAAACAGGGCTACCTAAGTATGACTCTCAATCAGCAACAACGATGTACAGCTGTTCCTGATTGAGAGCCATACCAGGCCAACACAAAGAAATACACAACATAGATAGAGCATAGAAATACAAAACATAGAACATAACCAAAACCACGGAATACTCAAACAAACACCCCTCTACATAAACACATATATCAACACACCCCGAACCACATAAAACAAACACCCCCCTGCCACGTCCTGACCAAACTACAATAACAAATAACCCCTTTACTGGTCAGGACGTGACACCAATTGAGACCAGGGTCTCAATGACAATGGAGCCCTGAGAATAAACAACTCAGAAAATAAAAAACAAACTACAAGGTACAGTAGATACAGGCACACCACATCTCAACAACACAAATAAACCCTCACAATCAACCACAACCCTAATAAATCCCCACAATCAGCCACAACACTAATAAACCCTCGCAATCAACCACAACACTAGTAAACCATCACAATCAACCACAACTCTAATAAACCCTTGCAATCAACCACAACACTAATAAACCATCACGTTCAACAACAACACTAATAAACCCCCAAAATCCACCAACACTAATAAACCATCACAATCATCCACAACACTAATTAACATCACAATCAACTACAACACTAATAAACCCCCAAAATACGAATAAACCATCACAATCATCAACAACACTAATGAACCCTCACAATCAACCACAACCCTAATAAACCCCCACAATCAACCACAACACTAATAAACCATCAGAACCAACAACAATACAAATAAACCATCACAATCAACCACAACACTAAGAAACCCTCGCAATCAACCAAAACACGGACACCCTCGCAATTAACCACAACACTAATAAACCCTCGCAATCAACCACAACACTAAGACACCCTCGCAATCAATCACAACACTAATAAACCCTCGCAATCAACCACAACACTAAAAAACCTTCACAATCAACCACAACACTAATAAACCCTCGCAATCAACCAAAACACTAAGACACCCTCGCAATCAACCACAACACTAATAAACCCTCGCAATCAACCAAAACACTAAGACACCCTCGCAATCAACAACAACACTAATAAACCCTCGCAATCAACCACGACACTAAGAAACCCTCGCAATCAACAACAACACTAATAAACCCTCGCAATCAACCACAACACTAATAAACCCTCGCAATCAACCACAACACTAATAAACCCTCGCAATCAACATCAACACTAAGAAACCCTCGCAATCAACAACAACACTAAGAAACCCTCGGAATCAACAACAACACTAATAAACCCTCGCAATCAACCAGAACACTAATAATCAAATCAAATGAAATTATATTGGTCACATACACATGGTTAGCAGATGTTAATGCGAGTGTAGTGAAATGCTTGTGCTTCTAGTTCCGACCATGCATTAATATCTAACAAGTAATCTAACAATTTCACAACAACTACCTTATACACACAAGTGTAAAGGAATGAATAAAAAGGAATGAATAAGAATATGTACATATAAATATATGGATCAGCGATGGCCGAACGGCATAGGCAAGATGCAGTAGATTTTATAGAGTACAGTATATACATATGAGATGAGTAATGTAGGGTATGTAAACATTATATAAAGTCGCATTGTTTAAAGTGACTAGTGATACATTTATTACATCCAATTTTTTATTATTAAAGTGGCTAGAGATTTGAGTCAGTATGTTGGCAGCAGCCACTCAATGTTAGTGATGGCTGTTTAACAGTCTGATGGCCTTGAGATAGAAGCTGTTTTTCAGTCTCTCAGTTACAGCTTTGATGCACCTGTACTGACCTCGCCTTCTGGATGATAGTGGAGTGAACAGGCAGTGGCTCGGGTGGTTGTTGTCGTTGATTATCTTTTTGGCCTTCCTGTGACATCGTGTGGTGTAGGTGTCCTGGAGGGCAGGTAGTTTGCCCCCGGTGATGCGTTGTGCAGACCTCACTACACTCTGGAGAGCCTTGAGGTTGTGGTCGGAGCAGTTGCCGTACCAGGCAGTGATACAGCCGACAGGAATGCTCTCGATTGTGCATCTGTAAAAGTTTGTTAGTGTTTTTGGTGACAAGCCGAATTTCTTCAGCCTCCTGAGGTTGAAGAGGCGCTGTTGCGCCTTCTTCACCACGCTGTCTGTGTGGGTGGACCATTTCAGTTTGTCCGTGATGTGTATGCCGAGGAAATTAAAACTTTCCACCTTCTCCACTACTATCCCGTCAATGTGGAGAAGGGGCTGCTCCCTCTGCTGTTTCCTGAAGTCCACGATTATCTCCTTTGTTTTGTTGAAGTTGAGTGTGAGGTTATTTTCCTGACACCACACTCCGAGGGCCCTCACCTCCTCCCTGTAGGCCGTCTCGTCGTTGTTGGTAATCAAGCCTACCACTGTAGTGTCGTCTGCAAACTTGATGATTGAGTTGGAGGCGTGCATGGCCACATAGTCATGGGTGAATCAGGAGTACAGGAGAGGGCTGAGAACGCACCCGTATGGGGCCCCAGTGTTGAGGATCAGCGGGGTGGAGATGTTGTTTCCAACCCTCACCACCTGGGGGCGGCCCGTCAGAATGTCCAGGACCCAGTTGCACAGGGAGGGGTCGAAACCCAGGGTCTCCAGCTTAATGACGAGTTTGGAGTGGTGTTAAATGCTGATCTGTAGTCGATGAACAGCATTCTTACATAGACTACCACAATCAACCATAACACTAATAAACCATCACAATCAACCACAACACTAATAAACCCCCAAAATCCACCAAAACACAAATAAACCACCACAATCAACTATAACACTAATAAACCATCACAATCAACAACAATACAAATAAAACCATCAAAATCAACCAAAACACTTTGTAATGCGATGCTACTGGCGGCAGAGAAGTCAGGCGCAAGAGAGCGGAAACTGATTTACAACGGTTGTGTTTAATAACCATAAACCACCGTCAACAGAATAAATACAATAAATGGGTGAAGCAAAACCCAGTAACTACCAGCATACCGTGCACAAGCACTACAACAAACAATTACGGACAAGGACATGGGGGGGGGGGGGCAACAAAGGGTTAAATACACAACATGTAATTGATGGAATTGAAACCAGCTGTGATGGAAGACAAGACAAAACCAATGGAAAATAAAAAATGGATGGGTAGAAGGTCGGTGACGTCGACCGCCGAACGAACAAGGAGAGGGACCAACTTCGGCGGAAGTCGTGACACACTTGCAAACCTCAGTGAATTCATCCCTCATCATTGTTCTAAACTGCCCTATTGGCACCAGGGATTCCAGATTGAATGAGGTTTGCAAATTATTCCAAACATTTGGGGCATTGAAACTAAAGGCTGATTTACCTATGTTGGTAGTGACACGAGTGGCTACTAAATGACCAAAATGGGAATGTGAATGTGAAATGTTTTACAGTGTAACCAATAACATAAAGGTCAACATATTAGGTCTATGGCAATGTCGCTTAACTTTATACTTCATGTTTAATGATTTGAAGAATTTGAATTGTTTCATTATTTTATTGTAGAATATGTCAAGGACTTACTTGAAGTCCAGTTCCTGATTTGTTGAGCAATTACGAAAACCATTGTCATCATATCCTGTTTTAGTTGACATTGATATTTTTTATAGCGATTAGGGAATGAGCAACGTTGACTTTGGCTTTATTCATTCTTGCTCACAGTTTACACAAACTGAAGATATGCAGAACTGACATAAACATTTGCATACAAAATAGCATGAGAAAACTCTTGGAATACTTTACATAACACATGGCCAACATAATACAACATCTTAAATACATAACACATGGACAACATAATACAACATCTTAGAATACATAACACATTGCCAACATAATACAACATCTTAGAATACATAACACATGGCCAACATAATACAATATCTTAGAATACATAACACATGGCCAACATAATACAATATCTTAGAATACATAACACATGGCCAACATAATACAATATCTTAGAATACATAACACATGGACAACATAATACAACATCTTAGAATACATAACACATGGCCAACATAATACAACATCTTAGAATACATAACACATGGCCAACATAATACAACATCTTAGAATACATAACACATGGACAACATAATACATCTTAGAATACATAATACATGGACAACATAATACAACATCTTAGAATACATAACACATGGACAACATAATACAACATCTTAAATACATAACACATGGACAACATAATACAACATCTTAGAATACATAACACATGGCCAACATAATACAACATCTTAGAATACATAACACATGGACAACATAATACAACATAATACAACATCTTACAATACATAACACATGGCCAACATAATACAACATCTTAAATACATAACACATGGCCAACATAATACAACATCTTAGAATACATAACACATGGCCAACATAATACAACATCTTAGAATACATAACACATGGCCAACATAATACAACATCTTAGAATACATAACACATGGCCAAAATAATACAACATCTTAGATACATAACACATGGCCAACATAATACAACATCTTAAATACATAACACATGGACAACATAATACAACATCTTAGAATACATAACACATGGCCAACATAATACAACATCTTAGAATACATAACACATGGCCAACATAATACTGTACAACATCTTAGAATACGTAACACATGGACAACATAACACAACATCTTAAATACATAATAGGGTACAGAACATTTCTCTTGATGGGATAACTGTATTGTATGAAAAAGGGCTTTTTAAAGAAGATGACTTTGAATAGGCATAAATCATTTAAGAGCTACAATGAGCTCTTTAGCCTATATTCTGGAATAATTTTCAGCATGGGACAGCTCCTGTAACAACACAGTTAAGTTTAACTTGTGCACTGGGGGGTGTTTTGGGAAATGGGTGTGACATCTTCTGCCATTGTTTTTATTATGCATCGTTAAAACACTTGTAACCCTAAATTCCATCGCTATCGGGAAACCAGGACCTGGGCCCGCATCCACAGTGTCTCAGAAAATGTCCTAGGAATCCTGTTAAAATCTATTTGAAGACAACAACAAAAACTTCAGTTTAGAGTAGGTTTTAGGATTATGTTTTGACAGTTTAATACCAGGTTTGTATCTTATATCATGCTTCCCTTTTTTGCATTCAAATGTACTTAAAAAAAAACTGAATCTATGGCATTATTTAGGATGCCTAAGACAGAAGCTTATACTATACTAAATACAACTAATTATTTGAACAGCAGTGCAGAAAGTGTGGTTTCACATAAAACAATTCTCTAAATAGTGTTTTCAACAAGATTCAACCTCATACCCTTGTGTCCCTGATTGTTCCATAGTTCCCTACTCTACCTGATACGCTACTGGTCAAGTGAAACTTTTTGTACAACATCCTAAATATATTTGTAAGTATGGTGTCCAGTAAAGGCCAGTATTTGAAAGCAGCTTGTAATCGAAGAAAGCACCCCGTGATCAAATGAAGCTTCGGACGTCACATACTTCTGATGAAGTGATACATGCATCGGCACACTGCTTTGAAGTTAGCAGCTTAGCGATTTCAACGCATACCTCGGAGCTCTGGTATCAAACGTAACATCACTACTGCTAACACACTCGTCACTCCCGTTTAACTACTCTAAGGCCTAGAATAAATCAGATCAAGCGTGAAATGTCGATAGCAGGCACCCGTATAGCGCCCTACTCGCGTTAGAAGTTCAGAACTAGAAAGTGTACGCTATATACAAATAATAACACTCAAATTGAAAAATCATTAAACTAAATAATAAGGATTTCTATCATCTTAATGGAGGTGTAGATTACCTCTCACATTCCAGTATTCAAACTTGGAAACAAGGCGGCATGGGATTTCTGTTAATGCGACTCCATGCAGCCAATGGCAATGTCCGCTTTAGGTATAATGCCAGGAGTCGCTTGTGGATTTAACAGCTCTAACTCAGTTCCACCTCTGACCCAGCCAAAACAACCACTATGCGGATGTCGGCTAATTGGGATCTGATTAAATAGAGCCCTTAATTGCTTTGGCACATTAGTCGTCAAGTCACTTTTACGCTGAACAAAAATATAAACGCAACATGCATGAATTTAAATAAATTCATTAGGCCCTAATCTATGGATTTCACATAACTTGGAATACAGATATGCATCTGTTGGTGTCACGTTTGTCGTCGAAGGAGGACCAAGGCGCAGCGGGATTGTGGACACTCATGTTTATTACTGATAAAAACATGTAAAGTATCCACTTGAGAAAAAAACAAAACAACAAACAATACTCACAATGTGACGTGTGGCAGGCTAAACCAAACAAAGCAGTGCTCACAACAATTCCCCACAAACACACAGACAAACACACCCAACTAATATAGGACTTCCAATCAAAGGCAACACCACACAGCTGCCTTCAATTGGAAGTCCACCCCAATTACCTCTACATAGAAACACCCAACCTAGACAGAACAAAGAAAACCCAACTTCTTCTGCCACGCCCTGACCAACACTTAACACCTACTCCACCTGCTGGTCAGGACGTGACATTACCCCCCCCCAAAGGTGCAGACCCCGAATGCACCTTCAAAAGCATAAACACAAAACACCCAAAACAACCCGAAAATTTCCCCTTAACTACAGGGAGGGAAGGGAGGGTGGCTGCCGTCAACGACGGCACTGTGCTACACCCCCCCTCCCCAACCCACCTGTGTTGGAGGCGGCTCAGGTTCTGGCCGTTCCAGGCAGTCGGGGCAGTCCGGCGGCTCGGGACAGTCCGGCCAGTCTGGCAGCTCGGGACAGTCTGGGCAGTCTGGCAACTCGGGACAGTCTGGCCACTCGGGACAGTCTGGGCAGTCTTGCCACTCGGGACAGTCTGGGCAGTCTGGCCACTCGGGACAGTCTGGGCAGTCTGGCCACTCGGGACAGTCTGGGCAGTCTGGCCACTCGGGACAGTCTGGGCAGTCTGGCCACTCGGGACAGTCTGGCCACTCCGGCAGTTCAGGGCAGTCTGGCCACTCCGGCAGTTCAGGGCAGTCTGGCCACTCCGGCAGTTCAGGGCAGTCTGGCCACTCCGGCAGTTCAGGGCAGTCTGGCCACTCCGGCAGTTCAGGGCAGTCTGGCCACTCCGGCAGTTCAGGGCAGTCTGGCCACTCCGGCAGTTCAGCGCAGTCTGGCCACTCCGGCAGT
This sequence comes from Salmo trutta, assembly GCF_901001165.1. Classification (NCBI taxonomy): domain Eukaryota; kingdom Metazoa; phylum Chordata; class Actinopteri; order Salmoniformes; family Salmonidae; genus Salmo; species Salmo trutta. Next base: position 54,010,423 of record NC_042974.1, on the reverse strand, counting down.
TCAGCGCAGTCTGGCCACTCCGGCAGTTCAGCGCAGTCTGACCTCTCTGGCGACTGTTGACTGGCGGGCAGCTCTGACGACTGTTGACTGGCAGGCAGCTCTGACGACTGTTGACTGGCGGGCAGCTCTGACGACTGTTGACTGGCGGGCAGCTCTGGTGATGGTTGACTGGCGGGCAGCTCTGACGACTGTTGACTGGCGGGCAGCTCTGACGACTGTTGACTGGCGGGCAGCTCTGACGACTGTTGACTGGCGGGCAGCTCTGGCGACTGTTGACTGGCGGGCAGCTCCGACGACTGTTGACTGGCAGGCAGCTCCATCACACAGCCCTTATGCCCCCCCCTAAAAAATTATTGGGGGTGCCTCTCGGTCTCCCAGTCCTTGCCAGCCTTCTTCCGCTGCTTGGTCCTGTGTTGGTGGGGAATTCTGTCACGTTTGTCGTCGAAGGAGGACCAAGGCGCAGCGGGATTGTGGACACTCATGTTTATTACTGATAAAAACATGTAAAGTATCCACTTGAGAAAAAAACAAAACAACAAACAATACTCACAATGTGCCGTGTGGCAGGCTAAACCAAACAAAGCAGTGCTCACAACAATTCCCCACAAACACACAGACAAACACACCCAACTAATATAGGACTTCCAATCAAAGGCAACACCACACAGCTGCCTTCAATTGGAAGTCCACCCCAATTACCTCTACATAGAAACACCCAACCTAGACAGAACAAAGAAAACCCAACTTCTTCTGCCACACCCTGACCAACACTTAACACCTACTCCACCTGCTGGTCAGGACGTGACAGTTGGTCACAGATATCTTTAAAAAAAGGTAGGGGCATGGATCAGAAAACCAGTCAGCATCTGGTGTGACCACCATTTGGCTTATGTTGTGCGACACATCTCCTTCGCATAGAGTTGATCAGGCTGTTGATTGTGGCCTGTGGAATTTTGTCCCACTCCCCTTCAATGGCTATGCGAAGTTGCTGGATATTGGCAGGAACTGGAACACGCTGTCGTACACGGCAATGGGCATCCCAAACATGCTCAATGTGTGACATATCTGGAGAGTATTCAGGCCATGGAATAACGGGGACATTTTCAGCTTCCAGGAATTGTGCACAGATCCTTGTGACATGGGGCCATGCAGTATCATGCTGAAACATGAGGTGATGGTGGCGAATGAATGCCACGACAATGGGCCTCAGGATCTTGTCACGGTATTGCTGTACATACAATTTGTCATTGAGAAAATGCTATTGTGTTCATTGTCCGTAGATTATGCCTGCCCATACCATAACCCGACTGCCACCATGGGGCGCTCTGTTCACAACGTGGACATCAGCAAACTCCCCCATACAATGCCATACACGCTGTCTGCCATCTGCCCTGTACAGTTGAAACCAGGATTCAACCGTGAAGACCATATTTCTCCAGTGTGCCAGTGGCCATCAAAGGTGAGCATTTGCCCACTAAAGTTGGTTACAACACCAAACTGCAGTCCGGTCAAGACCCCTTTCGGTTGTGCAAACCCACAGTTTCATCAGCTGTCCAGGTGGCTGGTCTCAGATGATCCCGCTGATGAAGAAGCCCGATGTGGAAGTCATTGGATGGTGTGGTTACATGTGGTCTGCGATTGTGAGGCCAGTTGGATGTACTGCCAAATTCTCTAAAACAATGTTGGGAGGGCTTATGGTAGAGAAATTAACATTCAATTCTCTGGCAACTGCTCTGGTGGACATTCCTGCAGTCAGTGTGTGAATTGCACACTCCCTCAAAACTTGAGACATCTGTGGCATTGTGTTGAGTGACACAACTGTACATTTTAGAGTGGCCTTTTATTGTGCCCAGCACAAGGTGCACCTGTGAAATGATCATGCTGTTTAATCAGATTATTTTTATGCCACACCTGTCAGGTGGATGGAAAGGTGAAATGCTCGCTAACAGGGATGTAAACAAATTTGTGCACAAAATTTGAGAGAAATAAGCTTTTTGTGCATATGGAACCTTTCTGGGATTTTTATTTCAGCTCATGAAACATGGGACCAACATTTTACGTTGCATTTCTATTTTAGTTGAGTGTAACAATGTGATATTGCCCTCCAAATTGATCACTTTAATCATTATTTAGGTTATTTCAATAATCAAACGAAAAATGTGTGATTATTTTGTGTTTAGGCATATCATGTGAAATAGGCCTCGTGAAATCATTGTCAAAATTGCAAGAGATAGGCTGTTCCATGTAGGTCTATGGATTGATAATATAGAAATATCAAAATATTCTTTCAACAACTACAAAGCAATTGCCTGTGGTGCAGGAACCACTGACTCACTGCCTTTTTCTATTATCAAGACACCTGCTGGTAACTCTTAACTGGTTAGGAGTTCTCCTAATTATCTGTCGACTAGGTGGGACTCTTATGACTTATGACTAATGCATAGCTTTTACCGATATTACTAGGAGTAAAATGTCTCTATTCTCAGCATTTATGGCCTTTTTTCTACCCTGATATGCTTTGTGATGCTGGGTTCCAATGCACCCAATGTATTTAAATATTTGTATTTTAAAAAACACTTTTCAAATATATGCAAATACTTTCCAAGTGTATTTACAAATGCATTACTAAATAATGAACTACTTGTATTTTCCAAAAAATGATATCTAAAGACTTACTTCAAAATCTATGTGAAAGTAATTGAAATACCTTAAATACTGTATTGAACCCAGGTCTGCCACCCAGTGAGAGGGAAGTGGTGATGTCACGCTTTTGGCCCCATAGAAGAATCTCATTCTATTGACCCAAGTTCAGAGGGGTTGGGTTAAATGCGTAAGACACATTTCTGTCGAATGCATTCAGTTGTACAACTGACTAGGTACCCCCTTTTCCTTTCCCTTGTGTTATTTGAGTCGTCTCTGACTGCTTACCAATTGATACACCTTACAGCTCTGTTATGAGACTGCCTATTTTCTTGAACTCGCTGATGCATAAATAGTTCATAGAGTTTATAAAGTTCTGGTCAGTCACTACTGTATATTTACTTGAGGCTTTTTGGCAGCCCTGTGAGGAAGCAGTTCATAATATGATGGACAAGTATCAGCATCCTGAGAGCAATGCAGCAAACACGGGGGGAAGTAGAGTAGTCACCGACGTGAGGGTTGCTGGGTTTTTTGTGTCTGTTTATTAGAGTAGAGAGAAGTCAGGTAGACTGCACACCAAAGCTACTCTCAAGCACAGCAGCAGTTCTCTGGTTTGGAAGCAGCCCAGCTATCCAGCCAGAATTACACTGCGGTTTTCTACACATAAAGTGGAGCGGTTCCACATTCTGGTGGGTGAATGTAATGAAAGGCTGACCGGGACATGATGTGGGGCGGAGAGGATGAAGAAGTGAGGGCGAAAGCGAAGGAGAGGGAAGAGAGAGGGAACAGTAATGGTCATGGGAGCAGCGGACATAGAGGACACTGCAAGGTTAGAAACAGGTCACATTATAATCAAATCAAATTTTATTGGTCACCTACACATGGTTAGCAGATGTTAATGCGAGTGTAGCAAAATGCTTGTACTTCTAGTTCCAACAGTGCAGTAATATTTATAATATAATATATAATCTAACAATTTCCCAACAACTACCTAATATACACAAATCTAAAGGGGTGAATGAGAATATGTACATCCCTCCATCATGATGTAACGATGGAGGGAAGGAGAGAGAAAGTAGAGAGAGAAGCATATACACACTAAAAAAAGAAGGGTTATTTGGGAAGTATGATGGGTTCTTGGGTTAGGATGATGGTTCTTTGTGGAACCATACTGATCCAAAGAGCACTTTGAGTTTACATTTACATTCTAGTCATTTAGCAGACGCTCTTATCCAGAGCGACTTACAGTAGTGAATGTATACATTTCATACATTTTTTATGTACTGGCCCCCCATGGGAATCAAACCCACAACCCTGGTGTTGCACACACCATGCTGGCGTTGCAAACACCATGCTCTACCAACTGAGCTACAGGTAGAGCTCTTCAATAGTTCTTTGAATTTCAGAAAAGGGCTATTTTTTATTTTAGTTATAATCTAAATTTAGGGCCGTTATGCCAGTAGAATATTATGGGGCGTGGTTTGCGCACAGCTCTTTTAGTGCAACCGAGTGAGAGTGCCATTCCAGTTTACCTAATCTGTTGTGTTATGCCATTACACATTATTTATGACTATGGCCACTAGCGGTGTCTTGTGGAAGACGCAAATATGGCCTTGTGTCAATTGAGATGCTACCACTAGTGATGGGGAAACAAAGCTTCTTGAAGCATTGAGACTTTCTAGTCAGTACTGTCGGAAATAGGTTCATTACTCGAGGCTTGGATCAACACAGTGTACACTAGTGGCACCTGCTGGTCAAAAGAATTTAGAGCAACCAAATGATTATAGATGACGTCCCACATGCCATAGCGCGTGTAAAGAATAGCCTTTTTGTCTTCTACCAAAGCAATACCGAACCAATCAGGTGGCTGTTCGACGAAACAAAGCTTTGGACGTCATTGATCACATGCTTCTGACACTACTTTGAAGTACACTTCTTAGCAATTTCGATGCATGCCTCGGAGCTCTGGTATCAAACGCAACATTACTAGCTACCACACCTGATTCAACTTGTCAATTAACACAATAATAAAACCTATGGAATTATTATTTACTCCCTTTTTCATGGTATCCAATTGTCAGTAGTTACTGTCTTGCCTCATTGCTACAACTCCCGCACAGACTCAGGAGAGGCGAAGGTCGAGAGCCATGTGTCCTCCGAAACACAACCAAGCCGCACTGCTTCTTAACACAGCACGCATCCAACCCAGAAGCAAGCCGCACCAATGTGTCAGAGGAAACACCGTACACCTAGTGACCTGGTCAGCATGCACTGCACCCAGCCCACCACAGGAGTCACTAGTGCACAATGAGACAAGGATATCCCTGCTGGCCAAACCCTCCCTAATCCGGACGACTCTAGGCCAATTGTGCGCTGCCCCATGGGCCTCCCAGTCACGGCCGGCTGCGACAGAGTCTGGGCTCGAACCCAGACTCTGGGAGCCTTAGACCACTGCGCCACCCGGGAGGTGATAACCTATGGAATTTTAACAATATAATATGGATAACCAGAAAAAATAACTTTGGATAGTTATTCAAAATGTTGTTTTTTAGAACCTTTGACATTGAGAATGGTTCTTTATACAACCATTCTCCATCAAGGTTCAATAAAGAATGATAAAAAAGGGTTCTAGCACAAAAAAAGGTTGTAATGGTAGCAGAACCCTTGTTGGTGCTTTATAGAACCTTAGGAAAGGGTTATTTATAGCATATTAAAGCTTACATTTAGAATTGTATGAGCATGGTTCTTTATAGAACCTTCAAAAAATGGTTACATTCTGAAAACATTTAATATGAAATGGCACGACACAACAGATTAGATCAAATGGAATGAGACTCTCACAGTTGCACAAAAAGAGATATGCGCGAACCACGCCTCAAAATATTAGACTGAACTGCTGCCCCTACTTTTTAATTATCACTATAAGAGGAAAGAACTCTTTTGTGAACTGCATCGAACAATTGAAGGGCTCAAAGGGTTCTTTGAGTCATTATGTTTCCACTTAGAACCATCACCTTTACCAAAGAACCCTTGAGAAACCCTTTTTTCTTAATATGTATTGGGAGTGTTTATCCTGTCCTGTTGCCCACACCTCATCCTGATGCTGCCCTCCTAACAGAACAGGCCAGACCCCATGAAGAGTAAATGTAGCCTAGCCCACCAGCTAAGAGCTAAGAGCCCCAGTCTGCTCCCCCACCAAGAGTCTGGAATGCAAATAGTTTCCACTCACTTTTTCTATTCTGTTAGAATAATAATTAAAGGGGATGTTGTCAGTTAGGAGTGGTGAGTGGTCCTGATGGCTTCCTCTCTGATCTCAGCAGGACCATAATTGAGAAGAACCATCAGGTCAGACCACTCTCTGTAAAGAAGAGAGAAACACACTCTAACCCTGTCGTTGCACTGGTGTCCAATGGACTAGATAGTTCCAGTTCTGGAGTAAAAACAAAACATTTAGCAGTTACTATATATCATCACAAAATGCAGCGACTAGGCCAGGGTATGCCTTTCATCGTCGGGGGAGTACATTTCTTTATGTTCTCTTTTTTTATTTGGTGAGATCAATGTTTACACTTTCTATTATTGTTTATTATTTCATATGAATATTGATTTTTGGCCACACCTGGCCAGCTGTTTTATAACTACTGTTATGTCTCTTCTGCTGCATACTGTGCAGCAGTCATATCAGTCCATAGGCTGAGGGTCTGTTGTGAGAGAGCATCATGGACTACTTACTGCAAAGAACCAATTAGGGAGCTAGGGAGGGGTTCGCAAGTGCACTCTACTCTCTCTCGATCACATATACAGTGCCTTCTGAAAGTATTCAGACCCCTTGACTTTTTCCACATTTTGTTACGTTACAGCCTTATTCTAAAATGGATAGAATAAAAAAATGTCCTCAGCAATCTACACACAATACCCAACAATGACAAAGTGAAAATGTGGGCGGCAGGTAGCCTAGAGATTAGAGTGTTGGGCCAGTAACCGAAAGGTTTCTAGATCGAATCTCTGAGCTGACAAGGTAAAAATATGTAATTCTGCCCCTGAACAAGGCAGTTAACCCACTGTTCCTAGGCTGTCATTGTAAATAAGAATTTGTTCTTAACTTTGCAAAAAACAGAAATACCTTATTTACATAAGTATTCAGACCCTTTGCTATGAGACTTGAAATTGAGCTCAGGTGCATCCTGTTCCCATTGATCCTCCTTGAGATGTTTCTACATCTTTTTTGGAGTCCACCTGTAATAAATTCAAATTGATTGGACATGGTTTGGAAAGGCACAGAACTGTCTATATAAGGTTCCAAAGTTGACAGTGCATGTCAAAGCAAAAACCAAGCAATGAGGTTGAAGGAATTGTCCGTAGAGCTTTAGACAGGATTGTGTGGAGGCACAGATCTGGGAAAGGGTACCAAAACATTTCTGCAGCATTGAAGGTCCCCAAGAACACAGTACCCTCCATCATTCTTAAATGGAAGAAGTTTGGATCCACCAAGACTCTTCCTAGAGCTGACCACATGGCCAAACTGAGCAATCGGGTGAGAAGGGACTTGGTCAGGGATGTGACCAAGAACCCGATGGTCACTCTGACAGAGCTCTAGAGTTCCTCTGTGGATATGAGAGAACCATCCAGAAGGACAACCTGCAGCACTCCACCAATCAGGCCTTTATGGTAGAGTGGGCAGACGGAAGCCACTCCTCAGTAAAATTAACATGACAGCCAACTTGGAGTTTGCCACAAGTCACCAAAAGGACGCGCAGACCATGATAAACAAGATTCTCTGGTCTGATGAAACCAACATTGAACTCTTTGGCCTGAAAGCAAAACGTCAAGTCTGGAGGAAACCTGGTGCCATCCCTACGGTGAAGCATGGTGATGGCAGCATCATGCTGTGGGGATGTTTTTCAGCGGCAGGGACTGGGAGACTAGTCAGGATCAAGGGAAAGATGAACAGAGCAAAGTACAGAGAGATCCTTGAAGAAAACCTGCTCTAGAGCGCCCAGGACCTCAGACTGGTGCGAAGGTTCACCTTCCAACAGGACAATGATCCATAAGCACACAGCCAAATCAATGCAGAAGTGGCTTCGGGACAAGTCTGAATGTCCTTGAGTGGCCCAGCCAGAGCCCGGACTAGAACCCGATCGAACATCTCTGGAGAGACCTGAAAATAGCTGTGCAGCAACACCCCCCATCCAACCTGACAGAGCTGGAAAGGATCTGCAGAGATGAATGGGAGAAACTCCCCAAATACAGGTGTGCCAAGCTTGTAGGGTCATACCAAGAAGACTCGAGGCTGTAGTCACTGCCAATGGTGCTTCAACAAAGTACTGAGTAGAGGGTCTGAATACTTATGTAAATGTGATATTTTCGTGTATTACATATTTTTATAAACTTGCAAAAAAATTCTAAAAACCTGTTTTTGCTTTGTCATTATGGGGTATTGTGTGTAGATTGATGAGGAACAATTTAAAAATAAAGCTGTAATGTAAAAAATGTGGAAAAAGTCAAAGGATCTGAATACTTTCCAAAGCCACTGTGCCTGCAGTTGTCCCACCTAGCTATCTTATTATATGAACTCATCAAATGCAAGTCACTTAGGATAAGAGCATCTGCTAAATTACTTAAATGTCAATGTAAATGTAAAATAGATTCAGAAAACATAAGGAAGCAGCAGCAATGTGTTCATTCTTTCCAAACAGAGCAGACAGGGGTGATGCACTCCCTTTGGTATGGGGCCGGGGCCTGACAGGGCCGTTCAAAGGGAGGAGAGAATGGAGAGGTTCTGCTACTAGTTAGCATACATCTGCTGCTCCATGAGATGGACATGAGCCGCCCGGACCTCAGAGGCCACGCAGCGGGCAGACTAACGTTGAGAAATTAAATACAGAACAGCAGCCACTTACAGAAACACACAGACAGACACACGCACACACACACACACACACACACACACACACACACACACACACACACACACACACACACACACACACACACACACACACACACACACACACACACACACACACACACACACACACACACACACACACACACACACACACACACAGTAAACATGGGATACACAGGAGAAGCTAAACGAGAGCTGGTTGCATGTCTGGTTTCCCTAGCTTTATAAATTGTGAGAGGGGAGCCAAGATGTGTTGTTACCATGTGCCCCTGTACCACTCTATACATTTTACTCCCTAACACATAGTGAAGGAAGAGCTCCTTGCTTCATCCTACTTTCCTTATCTCTGAATCCCTGTCTCTTTCTCGCTCTTGTTTTGAACACTTTCAACATTTATTGGTCAGTTACATCACATTAATTTTCCTTTGTGCTCTCTCTCTCTCTCTCTCTCTCTCTCTCTCTCTCTCACACATCATATTAATGTTCCTTTGTTCTCTTTCTTGTCTCTATTTTCTCACACTGCACATACTATAAGAGGAAGTTTGTGCTGAGAAGGTAAGTTTGACAGCACACAGCTCTTCGACTGGTGTTTTGACAAGGAAATTATACTCCAACTTTATGGAGTAAATTGTAGCAGCTGCCTCTTCTATTTCATTCATGTTCTCACAGTTCTAATATATTCTCTCTCTCTCTCTCTCTCTCTCTCACACTCTCTCTCTCTCTCCCCTGTCTCACATAGAACCACCAGAGAAGAATGCACACACACGCACACACACGCACACACAAAACCTACAGTAGCAGGTCCCTTCAGACCCTCTTCTCTGACAGAGGTTCATCAATAACTCCAGTCTAAGAATACTTGCTTGATACCACACACTGAGGTATCAACCTGCCCTAAACCATGAAACACTGACACACACTGAGGTATCAACCTACCCTAAACCATGAAACACTGACACACACTTAGGTATCAACCTACCCGCTAATAACTATTGAAACCATTTCAAGGCCATTAGTATTTACATTACTTTACAGCAAATGTTCCAGTGTAAAAAAAACGAATAAATGTACATGCAGTGTTAAATCAGCACTCTGTTGATTTGTGCGTCTGTGGACGCATATAGACACCAGAACAGCGTAAACTAATCCAATCAGTTAGTACGATTTTTAATAAAATGTTTGTTCAAGTTTAAAATTATTAGGTAGTCTACTCACAATGATCCTAACCCTGCCAGTCATTCTGGTTGCAGGTGAATAAAAATCCAATCGTTGGATATCCCAACCAGGATTTTTGGAAAAGCTGGGCGTTTTGGGAAAGTCGTTGGAATTTTCAACCCTATTTCCAGGCCTGGTGTTTCCTGCAGTATGAACTAGGGTACAAGTACGTGCTTATAACTAAAGGTACAAAGTGGTACCTTACTGGGTACCACTACAGTGACAAGTGTTTGTACCCCTTTAAGAACACATCCAATCTGAGAGTGTAATACAATGGCCTGAAACTCAGTTTACAGGCCACATCTGGCCTGCAAGTCCCATTACACTAGCTTGCAAGGTGATTTATAATTTCTATCAAATTCCAGCCAGAGTAGGGATATCCAAATTTTTGAATTTTTTTATCACCCGTAACCTTTATTCGGAATGACTTCCAGGGTTGGGACTAGGGTTGAATGGCGGGAACCCGGTTACCGAGATTTACCGGGATTTACCGCCCAAAACCACTCCCTTTTCCCGGAATAACTGTGAGAAACCGGTAAATTATGATAAATTATTTATATGAACAGCATGGTGTGAAATGGAACTGTTAAATTATATGCAATGTCTAAAGCTGGCTTCTATACTACCTCTGCATGATGAATCAACGCTCAAGGTGGGGACAGACAGCCCATCTCAGTATGGAGCGGAGGTCACAATGCATGTAGACTAATCATCTCATCATGGTAACTTTTTTCTTGTGACAGGTAGGCCTACATTTTCTGCAGCATAGACTATGCTACAGTAACATAAAGACAGAATGCGCATCTAATTTATCCATTTCCATCTGGCTTTCAAGTGTCACCTTTTAAAAAAAAATGTTTCATTAGCCTTAATTTCTCAGAGCAAGAATAGACTGTTGAGTTTCAGAAGAAAGTCCTTTATTTCTTGCCATTTTGAGCCTATAATCGAACCCACAAATGCTGATGCTCCAGATACTCATCTAGTCTACACAATGCCAGTTTTATTGCTTCTTTAATCAGAACAACAGTTTTCAGCTGTGCAAACATAATTGCAAAAGGGTTTTCTAATGATCAATTAGCCTTTTAAAGTGATAAACTTGGATTAGCTAACACAACGTGCCATTGGAACACAGGAGTGATGAGCCTCTGTACGCCTATGTAAATATTCCATAAAAAATCAGCCGTTTCCAGCTACAATAGTCATTTACAACGTTAACAATGTCTACACTGTATTTATGATCAATTTGATGTTATTTTAATGGACTTTTTTTTGTTGCTTTTCTTTCAAAAACAAGGATATTTCTAAGTGACCCCAAACTTTAGAATGATAGTGCAGCTAGCTACATCTATGGGCTTTTCTGTTTTTGTGTCGTGCATTATGTACAGTAGACTATATCATGTACAGTATGTGTTTTGATAATGGCACAATCATTTGGGTTTTTTTGGGCTTGGGCTTATTAAATGTCGTTAATGTAGGGCTAATAAAATGTATTTAATATATGGCTCATCAGGCTCCGGCAGCATCAGGTTTGAATTTTCATGCTGATCAAAGCTCTAATCATATCCTGACATTTGTACGCTTTATAATGCTTTTGAATGGCACTTTTGGTTTTGGTGGGAAATACCAGGTTACCCAGGAGAAAAGTGATTTATTCTCAGGATGGAATATTTGTAAAATACAGAGGAAAATATTCAACCATTGTCACGGTTGTCGTCGGTGAATGAGGACCAAAATGCAGCAGGTACGTGTATGCTCATTTCGACTTTTATTAACTACAAAAAATGAACACTCCAAAACAAACAAAACATGAAAACGAACGAACAACAACAACAACAACAACAACAACAACAACAACAACAACAACAAAACAGTCTGGCAAAGCCTAGGGCTGAACACAGAACAATCACCCACAAATCCCAAACACAAACACACCCTACTATATGAGACTCAATCAAAGGCAGATAGACAACACCTGCCTTCAACTGAGAGTCCCAACCCCAATTAACCAAACATAGACATACATTCACTAGACTCCCCATAGAAATACCTAAACATAAACCAACACCCGGAATTACTAAAACAAACACCCTTTTAACAAAACACACCACCCTGAACCACATAAAACAAATACCCTCTGTCACGCCCTGACCAAACTACAAAACAATTAACCTTATATACTGGCCAGGACGTGACAACCATAGTTGGGACATCTAAGGTATGAGACTATGTAAATAATTTAAACTGGAACAACCATTTCAGTAATGGGTGCAATAAATCCAAGTAACATATTGGATTAGTTTAGAAAATGCTTGTAATTTATATTTGAGTAGCGTAAGATTAATTAATTAATCAATACATGTACATGCACACACATAGATATTGAAACAAGCAATTCTAAAAATCTACCTGCAAGAGAGCATGCTGGGAAATAGGATAATGATGAACGTGGTATTGGTTAATTAGTGATGTGTATGAGTTTCAGGCCTTCTGTATTAGGGTAAAACTAGGCCCTCAAAATAAGGCCTTATGAAATGCATCTGGTATTGTGTTAGGCTCTTACCAAGCCAAGAAGTACATAACAATGAATAGGGAGAGAGAGAGAGAGAGAGAGAGAGAGAGAGAGAGAGAGAGAGAGAGAGAGAGAGAGAGAGAGAGAGAGAGAGACAGACTGAGTGCGAGTGTGAGAGAGAGGCTTTCGTAAAAATGTAGTATTGATTTCCCATGGAATGCATCACGTCCAGTGGGCAGACAGACTCACACTTAAAGCAGTTTCAGGTTCATATAAAAAGGGATATGTTTTTCTATGTCATGTCTCATTTGCTTGTTCAACAATCAAAACCAAAACCCATTGTGCCCAATAATTGACTCCAGTCCTGTGTGTGTGTGTGTGCGTGTGCGTGCATGTGTGTTTTAGCGAGACAGCTGAATTGATTTACACAATGAAGTGTCTGTAATCATTGCAACAACCCCTATCAAAGCCTGAACGGAAGGCAAGGATTCAGTTACAATACCCCCAGCGTGCCTAATATTCCACCACCAAATCATGTGTCTGCGGCCTAACAAGAAACACAACCAAATAAGCTCTTTCATTCTCTCTAATGAGTCAGAATGCTTTATTCCTAACCCACCATGGCTTTCTACTGCTTTGTTCTAATGGGTTAGATTTACTGTTTTGGTGGTGAGTTCAAAGCCACAGCCGTAAATTCTTCATTTAGAAAAAGGACAAGAAGGTGAAGTGAACTTCCTTGTTACAGAGCTGAAATGTTTATTTTTCTGTTTCTTTTATGGCTTCAGACGGATTAATAAGACAAGCACTGGAACTCCCTCAAAGCTCGGCCTTGACTGTTCTGGTCTGACTTCTTGCTAAACTTACCATGGAGAAAGAAAAATATGATGATGATTTGTTTATAAAAAGCTAAGGTTATAGCTAAAGGGCTTTTTGGACAGGCCCTTGAAACTCCTGGGGGCACAGAGGGAGGGCTGGTTTGGTAGGTGTGCTGACTGATCCTATCACCCAAGTCATAGCCAATCTAACCAGGGACATGACCTCAACCATACCTAAAACGACCAATATGTTGTAGCTAAACTAAACTAAATCTTTATCTAACTAGCAGCACCCCAGATCTTCAAAACCAGTCACCAGCTCATGGTAAATCAACACTGGTCACACTGCAAGAGATACACTTTTTCCATGACATGAAATAGCTATTTATATGCAACTTAATGTAATTTCCATGAGTGCCATTTATCATGGACTACAATATGACTGTGACTCTGAGCTTCCCGGACAAAGATTGTGACGATACTGCTGGACCATATGGACCAGCAGAGCATGATAATAAACACTTTGTTACTCAATGTTTAGTTTTATTATATCAACACGTTTTAATGATTTAAACAGTGGACTGAAGTCACTGGACAGCAAAGCAAATGTTTCTAAATGTTTTTTTTAGATAGCCTACGATTTTACAAAACAACTCACTGGAGGCCAACATCTCTTATCAAAGTCTCAGTCTGTAGTGAGGTGTTTGCTGATGAGGTATGTGATAATTTTTATACAGGCTTCATAATCAGCAGCACATTAAATAGGGGCACTGATTTAGGAGTGTATCGTGTGATTTTAATAAATATTGTGCAAGCTAAGACAGGGTAATTAAATGATATAATGTGTGGGAGTAATGGGTGCAATTGTGGGAAAATATCATGGAAAATATTACAGGTAGTTGGAATCCGAGAGATATTGTTAGAATATATTGCACTCGTGATGACAACACGTCCAGAAAAACATGAAATCATGAAATCTCACCGCATAAACCACACAAACACACACACACACGTTTTGTCCTAATGAGTTGGTTTGGCTGGAGTTAAGTTACAGGCATGAGCGCACACTGGGACTTCACCCCAGAGAGAGCATGCCCAGCCCAACCCCAACTGTGTGTGTGTGCGTGTGTGCCTGTATGGGTGCGTGTGTGTGTGTGTGTGTGTGTGTGTGTGTGTGTGTGTGTGTGTGTGTGTGTGTGTCTGTGTGTGTGTGTGTGTGTGTGTACCCAGCCCGGCACCAACAGCTCCCGGGCTCAGTGATTTACAGTGTCATCCATCCAGGTTTGATTGATGGGACAGAGGTGACCGCGTGGCCACAGTCTGGGTCATGGAACTCACCCAGGATCACAGGTCAGAAGTCTCTTTCTCTCTCTCTCTGTATTTCTACTCTCTCTATTTATCTCTCTGTATTTCTGTCTGTCTCTCGCTCTCTATTTCTGTCTGTCTCTCTGCAACTGCCATATAATATGGCTGCCTCAGGGTATCAGAAGCCAAGGTGGAGAGTGAGAGAAGGAGGGAGAGGAAGAAAAATACAAAAAAGTGTGTGAGAGAGAGAGCGAGAGAGAGAAAGAGAGGAAATAAAAGGAAAGTGAGAGACAGAGAGAAAGGCAGTAGGGTGAGAGAGCTAGTAATTACATGCAGCTGTAGTGCTTAGTTGGGGGGTATAAATCTGTAACCACATCAGAAATTATCCATAAAATTTACAGTTTAGGAAAACCATGTGTGTGGCTCCTTAACACTCTTTAACCTACAGAGGCCTATGTTACACTACACTGCCCCGGAAGAACTGGAGGTGGTTGGCAACCAGGACCTCTTATACACAGGCTACATGTAAAAACTACAAAATGAGGGTTCCTCAAAAGTTCTTTGCGAAGAGTGATGGTTCTATGTACAACCATTATGACTCAAAGAACTGTAAGCTCTTCAATGGTTCTTTACAGTTCACAAAAGGGTTATTTGCTCATTTAGTGATAATTCAAGTGTAGAGGTGGCTCATTAGAATATTTTGGGCTGGGGATTGTGCACCACACTTTTGTGTAACCGTGAGTGAGAGTGTCATTCCAGTTTATCTAATGTGCTGTGTTATGCCTTTTTAAAGATGAATATGGCCTGGACTGTTTTGTGAAAGATTTGCGGATGGCCTTTCTTAATTCTCTCCTCATGGACCCCCAGCTGTTCCAGAGGTAGCTCACTTGATTCAACTTGTCAGTTCAACTTGTCACTTTTTCAATATATCACATTAAGTAATGACAATGTATTTTAAACTTCACGCAAAGTAAAATGCTTGTATAACCTAATACATGATTTTATCATTAGGAGTGGAAAAAAGGTGCTTGTACTTGAACATTGATAAGCCCACCAAAGACTGTGTTAACGGTAAGTAATCAAACACTTGTAAAAGTCTATTTCAAACCATAGCCTGCTGAATTTGCAAGATAACTTTTCTTTAATTTTGATTTCAGCACAAATTAAAATGTGGCACTGACTCACCAATGGATTGATGTTGCGGCATTGTCTCAATGAAGAGTTTGGCTTTCCAACTAACCATGCTGGGTCATTTGGTTGACCCAATTTCTGGGTTGCAGGCGTTGGGTCACTTAGTTGGGTTATTTTCTTTAAAAACTTCTGGGTTATTGATGCTGGGTGCTGGGTTATTGGTGCTGGGTTATTGATGCTGGGTGCTGGGTTATTGGTGCTGGGTTATTGACATATGACCCAGCGGGTCAGATCAGAAGACTGGAGGCGTAGTTTAGTAGGGGCATGGCATTCAGACAGTTATTTTTAGCCACTCACGAGAGTAAATGTCATTCTTGTTCATCTATTATGTTGAATAGTTATCACATGTTTCTGTCAAAGATTGACATTTTTGTACCTTGTCTGAGTGTCTGGGTTCCTTAAAAGCCTAGGTAAATCCCAATGTTGGGATACAATAATTCCTTATTATAATATGTAATAAATCATCTTATTATTATAGAGGAGCATGGTAAAAGAATTAAGGAAAATTTCAATTTGCAGTGTAAACTTAACATGAACAGGAATTACATTTACTCTCACAGGTGGCCAATAAGTGCTATCTGAAAGCCACACCCATAATAAGCCACACCTCCTGAAAATAACCTAAAGATTGTGTTCAAAAAGACCCAGTTGCTAGGTCAAACCAGCTTTTGAGAAGAAAATACCCAACTGATGGTTAAATTAATCCATGTTTAGGTAATCCCAATAACCCAACTTGTTATTCACGCATCCAACTGGCTGTGTCAAAATAACCTAGCTTGTGTCCTGTCCAATATTTACCCAGTGCTAGGTTACCAAATAACCCAAATTGGGTTGTTTTTAACCCAGCATTTTTTTGGGGGAGTGTTCTTCATGGCTCGTCCCAGGTCGTTCTGATTCTGGCCAGACCACCACACTCTGACTATAAAGTATTACAGCGTTACAATGTTACAGTCATTATGTCTACAGGGACCAGTCGCTGTATTGGCTTGTTTCCACACGATCTATGACTCTACCTTTCTCCCTGGCTTACTCTCGCTCAACAATACTCTCACTTTCCCTCTCCTTTTTTTCCTCTCCTCACTCAACAATACTCTCACTTTCCCTCTCCTTTTCTCTCTCTCTCTGTCTCTCTCTCTCTCTCTCTCTCTCTCAGTCCCTTCTTCACCCCCCCCTTTCTCTCCTCCCAGCTAAACATCCCTGTGTAGCAGATAGATCCAAGGCCCATAAATCTCATAGCCTTTCAGCACAGTCTCTTTATTGCCTTTCCCTCGACACACATCTCACTCCCACAGCCATGGCTTCTCCACATGTCCTCATCCTCTTCTCAGTTCATTGACTCAGCACTGCAGTTCAGGGCTTCCAAGAATGAGTTCAAGACAGCAGGGTATATTTTCTTCTCCTTTTACTTTTTAACCACTGTATTTCTGACCTGTCCACCAGTTGTCTGCAGTCAGCCAATACCATCCTGGCTTGGAGCCTGCCCTCCCTTCCTCTCCCCTACTTTGGCCTGGCCTGCATCCAGTCTTGCCCTGCCTCTGGTGACCTCTGACCTTGCTATGGGTCATTATGGGTCTTATTAAAATTAAGAGTGAATGTCTTGAGATGAGAGCTCAGAGGATCTCATCTTACTCCATCCCAGTGCTGAATAACCCAGTTTACCAGAGGTACTTAGACCAAGCGCATAGTCTTAATTACTATTATGTAATTCCTGAACCACAGCAGGGTTGGATGCAGGGCTATGCTTCTGTGTCTTTATGAATGATCCAGAGTTTGCTGTTACTGTCTTTTTCTGGCAGTTCCTACCACTACAACACTAATACCGTATCATAGTGAAGACATACAGCTCTAACTGGGGGCTACTGTACATTCCTCTCTATGCTCACCAAGTTGCATGACCAAACTGACCAAATTACCAAACCGTTGCTTCACTTGTTCTGGCCGTACCTCTCAAAGTCATGAATAAGCTCAGCGTCATACTACTGTACAGTATGTCTTGTGCATCTAAAGCAAATGTACTTAGCATGAGAAAAGGCAAATTCTGGAGATTATTTGTAGTTGTAGACACAGAGAAGGAGAAGAGTGGTCCTGTGTGTGTTTCCAGCCAGATGGTTTTTCTATCATTTTCTACTCGTTCCTCTGGTCCAGGCAGCAACTTTGGGACAGATACCTTTTTGATACTCAACTGGAGATAAGTATCTGATGTGGGTTTTTAATGATAAGCATCATGTCTCTGCAGTGGTACTGTAAGAGCTACTGCAGCTCAATTAAAGATGTAAAAGTTATATGTAACCTCTCTCACCACAAGGCTCAGATGAATCAGCATGGGATTATCTGTGAAAAGAACATCTCAGTAAATTAACTTGTATGATATTGACTTGTTAGTTGAAAAACAAAAGGCTAGGGTTATTAATAATAGATATATTAAGGTTATGAATGATTGACTCAAAGAAAATACAACCACACACTGAATACAATTTGACTTGAATACATTATGAATAAAAAATGATCAGTTACACAAATACAATTATTCCCAATGTAGAACAGAACCCCCCCCCCCATCGGGTACTAGAGTGCACTCTTTAAACTCAGTCTAACTTTGGCGTACGTTGAAGCTCAATTCATGTGTGATTAAATGATTCAGCAAATGAATGGAAACCGAATGTTACTCACGGTACTGTAGAAAACCCCCTGAAACAATAATTCCAAGGCTGATGCCTATTTGTAATCCATGGTGGAAAATGCCCTGCATGCAACAGCAAATATGTCCAGTGTCACAATAGAAGTCATCAGGTTGTCTTGGAACAAAGCTGTCCTCTCGAGCTCTAGATCCGAGAAAAGCCAGGCTATTTCTTGATGAAGTGACGATTGCTGGTTATATTCTCCACAGCCGTACAGGTAAGTTCGACAGATAGATATTAAACTTTACTTTCTCTACACTTGAAACAAGTGAGTAAAATTAAGCAACAGTCTTTTTGCTAAATGGAATTTGTATCTTCACAGATGTAAAAGTTCCAGCTCAACAATGGTGTTCATCTCTTTTCTCTCCTCACATCTCGAGCTGTCATGAGTCCGAGTCACCGTCAACAGCAAACCCAAAGTTCACACAATTGGCCCAAAAACTTAAAAGGGCTTCTGACTGGCTAAACCAAACCAGGTTACTTTAGTTCACATCAGCATAAAGATCAAACTAATCAAGTAGACGGTATATTAGAGAATTCAACTCACAGGAATTTTCAAATGATTGACATGATGACTCTTTTGAAGTTTGCACATGTTAGGGCCTACATAAAGCTGTCCCAACAGCAGAGCTTTCTTTTCAGCACCATGGAGTGAATCCTTAACACCACTTGGTCATGTCCTTCATCGACAATTTTGACTACTTCTGGAATAGGCCTGGCTACTTTGTGGAAGACGGAATTCACCTGGGTGAAAATGGCTCCCGGCTGTTGTCATCAAACATTGGAAAGGTTCTTGGTCAACTAAATGGATGTGAGGACAATATTAGCATTGCATGTACATCAGTTTTTACCATCTCCTCTTTGGTCACTGTGAGAGTTCCACATGTTGTATCTGAAAGTGGTGACATGCCAAATGGTGCCAACCGGAGAAATGTAATTTCTATTCCTACTTTATTTTATTTTCCTAGTAGGTATAATCCAATCTTTGAGTCTTCTGATGTTCTGAAATCTCAAAGTAATCTGACTTGTATTGAAACTCCATATGAATTTAAATGCAGAAAAGGTTTGACAATTTTACTTCTTAATATTCGTAGTTTATTACCTAAAATAAACCATGTCAAGATCTGGGCCTCTCAGGCAGACCCTGATATTTTTATTGTATCTGAGACCTGGTTAATTTATAAAACCCTGGATTCTGAGGTTGCTATGGATGGTTACAATGTGTTTGGGGCTGATAGGAAAGGCAAAGGTGGTGGTGTTGCTATTTACACAAAGAATATTATTTCTGTGTCTCTGTTAAAGGCTACCTCCATTCCTAAACAATTTGAATTGTTTGCTTTAAGTCTTCAGTTGGGTTCAAACTCAAAATAACAGTTATAGGAATCTATCGTCCACCCTCCGCCAAGAAGTGTGTACTAAACGAACTGACTGATTTAATTGCCATTTTTACTACTCCGGAGGTGTGGATAGCCGGAAATGTTTATCTTGCATGGGGAACGCAGGATGCCTACTGTTTAAATGATTAGTACAAAATCTAAATTTGACCCAGCTGATTACAAAGACCACTCGTCCAAACTTAAAGGACCCTACGAAATCTACTTTGATTGACCTCATATTTACAGATACTCCAGAGAAATATGCTGGTAGTGGGGCTTTTTCTTTGGATATTAGTGACCACTGGCCCATTGTATGTGTCAGGGATATATGGATGCCTTGATCCAAACCGTGTTTTATCAACAAGAGGAATTTTAAACATTTCAATGAACATGCCTTTTTTGTGACCTTTACTTTGGTGACTTTGACTGTATTGCATCTATACCTGACCCAAAGTTGGCTCTGAACCACTTCTCAAATGTTTTCAATTGTATTGTAGATAAACATGCTCCATTTAAAAAACTGAGAAATAAAAATCTATCTTGCCCTTGGTTCAGTCTAGAGCTATCTGAAGTCATACACAACAGAGATGCTGCCTGGGTCAAAGCTAGATTCACAGACTCGGGCCCAGACTGGCGGTCTTTCAGGCGATTGAGAAAACTGTGTGTAAAAGTATTAAAAAAAGCAAAATCGGATTATTATGTTAATACACTATCTGAATGTACAGGGAACCCAGCTACATTTTGGAAAGCTATTAAATCACATTGTGTCTCCTCTTCTCTCCCCCAATAAATTGATTTAGATTCTGGCCTTATTACTGACAAAATTGATGTCATTAATGCATTTAATCACCATTTTATCACTGCGGGCTTTATATTTGAAAAAAGTAGTTTGGATGTAGATGGTCAAAATCTATTGAATGATTCTGAAAATGCTGGTCAGGAGTTTTCTTTTCGGAAATGTACCAATAAAGAAGTCCTGGACGCTTTGTTAACATTAGACAAAAATAATCTGATAATTTGGAGCCTGGTCTGCTTAAGTGTGCAACTGCCTTTACTGCTGGCTCAGTAGCCCACATTTTTAATTTAACATTGTTATCGGGAAGTATTCCAAAAGCATGGAAATCCACATATGTGCTGCCAATCCATAAGGGTGGGGATACAAATGATCTTGACAACTATCACCCCATTTCAAGACTACCTTGTTTAGCTAAGATTTTTGAATCCTTGGTTAATGTACAACTTTGTTCCTTTTTATCTGATAAATTGTATTCTTAATATAAACCAATCAGGGTTTAGGCCTGGGCATAGTACTATCACAGCAACCACGCTAGTTGTTAATGATCTTGTCAATGCCTTGGATGCTAAAAAGAGCTGTGATGCCTTGTTTATTGACCTGTCAAAGGCATTTGACACTGTTGATCATTCTGTTTTGCTGAAGAAATTATCAAGAGTAGGCCTGGGATATACAGTCTGTTTATGGTTTCAGAATTATCTTAGCGACAGAACTCAGGCCATCTTGATGGGGTTAAAATGTGAATTTCTTGCGATTCAAAAAGGTGTACCTCAGGGTTCGAATTTGGGTTAATTATTGTTCACTTTGTATATTAATGACATAGAAAACACTGTTAATACTTGTAACATTCATCTCTATGCAGATGACACAGTTTTGTACTCCTGTGCCACCTCAGTGCAGCAGGCCATTCGTGAACTTCAGCATGACTTTGATTCAATTCAGAAATCACTTACAAATCTTAAATTAGTGTTAAATACAAGTAAAACCAAGCTCATGCTGTTCTCTAGGTCACAAAATAGTGACCCTGAGGACCTGTATATTTGCGCTATAAATGGAGTCCAAATTGAGCTTGTTTCTCAATATAAGTATCTGGGTGTCTGGATTGATGACAAGTTTTCCTTTGTAACACATATAGAAAATCTGACAAAAAAGTTAAGATCCAAGATATTTTCTTTATATAGAAATAAATGATGCCTTAGTATTAAAAATAGGAGAAAGATTGTTCAAACAACGATTTGTATTGGATTTGGGAGACATTGTTTACATGCATGCGGCAACCTCTGTTTTAAAACCCTTGGACACAGTCTATCATTCCGCAATAAGTTTTATCACAGGGGACAATTTTAAAATGCATCATTGTGGTCTGTATAAAAATATGGGATGGACCTCTGTCTGTAAGAAGAGAGCGGCGTTCTCTTTCATTTATTTACAATTCAATCTTTCAGAAACTCCCTCTATATGTAACATCATTAATTAAGAATCATAAGTTAACAAATCCATTCACAGGAATGGATAACACTAGAGATCCCTCCAGTCTCCACAGATTTGGGAAAATCTGTGTTTAGTTCTTTTGCCCCTAATTTGTGGAACAATATGCAGAGTTCACTACAGTTAGAGTTGCTGGTGCCACTCAGGCAGTTTAAATAATTGATTGCGGACCTCTATGTAGTTGAATGGGATTGATTTTATTGAATATGTTAACTTTTGTTTATTGTGCTGAATTATATTGTTTTATACACATATTGTCACATCCTGACCAGTAAAATAGGTTGTTTGTTATTGTAGTTTGGTCAGGGCGTGGCAGGGGGTGTTTGTTTTATGTGTTTCGGGGTTTTTGGTTTATGTTCTATGTTAGTATATTTCTATGTCCGTGTCTAGTTTTTCTATTTCTATGTTTAGGGTTTTTGCTTGACCTTCAATTGGAGGCAGCTGTTTCTTGTTGCCTCTGATTGGAGGTTCTATTTAGTAGAGGTTTTTCAGCTTGTGTTTGTGGGTGGTTGTTTTCAGTCTAGTGTTTTGTACCTGACGGAACTGTTAAGCTGTCGTTCGTTTCTTGTTTTGTTTACGTGTTCAATAAAAGTAAAAAATGGGCACTCAACCTGCTGCACCTTGGTCTACGCCCTTCGATGGCCGTTACACATGTGTATGTTGTTTTAATATTCTGTTCTTATTGTAATATGTACAGGGCTCTCTTGTAAAATAGATTTTTAATCTCAATATGACTCCCTGTTTAAATAAAGGTTTAAAAAACAACTACACCTGGCTGTCATCGAAGCCTTGTCTGGCAGCGAAACAGTTAATTCAGACTCATTTACTGGCTTTTTAAAAAACATAGATGATATGGCTGACTTGCTTTAACAAATGTGGTTTCTACTGACAATTTAGATGTACAAACTATTGTACAAGGGAACGATGAGCACATACGAGGCAATCCGTAATTTAGATTAAGACATTAATGAGCGATCGAAGATTGACGTAGTTAATATAACTATTTATTCAGCACTTTTGAAATGTACATGGACAGAATTCAGAACATGGAACGTTCTTACAATATTCTCCCTGTACACCAACTCAGAACCGTAGGATAAATAATGGTGGCATATAAGCAGACGATGAAAGATCATATGACATTTCTCTAAAACAGGCTATAGGCTACATGTGTGCCACCAACTCAGAACAGTAGACTAAGATATGAGGGGAAAGGGACCGAATGATTAGGGTGAGGTACATGGGCTACTAACAGCTTACTACACAACATACACTTAGTATTACTTTCTTAGCTACAGTATACATACTGTATCTCCCTGGCATATTTGTTACGTGCCTCCTAGTAGGAGGAAGGTGCAGGAATCAGGAGCAGGAGAGCAAGGAAGTCCCAGTGGCACAATCGTTTATTTAAGGAGTCCCAACTCAACAACAACATGGGGGGAAACACACCCAAATGAAGTCGCCACACACAGGGAAAGTAACGCAACACACGGAGGAGAAACCTCTACTCCTAAACACATTTCAAAACGATACAACTACCATGTGAAAAAAAACGTGGTGCAGACACGTACCCCTCACAAAGTAACACAACCAAACAATCCCGCACAAAGACTAGCAGCCAGCGGACGTAAATAAACCCACCGAAATCAACTAATGGGACACAGGTGTGACAAAACAGACAGACACAAATGAAAAGGAAAAATGGATCTGTGTCAGCTAGTAGGCCGGCGACGACGACCGCCGATCACCGCCCGAACAGGGAGAGGAGCCACCTTCGGTGGAAGTCGTGACAATATTACATAATTTATACAGCACCATACAAAGTATTTTTGCACTTGTTATGCTGTGCTCACTTGAACAGGAAGGTGGTGTGGCGGTCCTTCTTGTGGGCAAATTTCGTCATCAAAATTTGTCTTCAAAGTCTGGCATTCTCTGGATTATGGTGCTTTCAAGACAACTGGGGAAAAAACAAGGTTGAATCATGACTTCAGGTATTATCAGTTCGTAGCTCTAGAAAGAGGCCTGAGTTCCCTACTTGGAATGCCAATGTATTCAACATTTTCTGGCCCATGGTGTTGCATGTGACTGTTTATCCTTTTAAGCTTGGAAAAGAGACCCTTAAACCCGGACTTGGACCACACACCCTCTCCAATGAATAGCAGGCTAGTGATTGCTTTTGCAATGCTTGCAGTTCACCACTGATTCCTTCCAAACCATTCATTGTTGAATTTGTGATTTCCAACTTGTTGTGTAAAGTTTATGTCCAATAGCCGATGAGCACAGATGCGTTTTATCTATAATTTCTCTTCCTATGACAATGATTGAAAAGGATTTGCCAGTAGATTGTCGACTTGATTCATGATGATGACTGCTTGTTTAGCTAAGATTTTGTCCAATCAAGCTATGGTAGATATAACGTGATTTGACGTAATTTTATCTGTGGCCAATTACCTTGAGCCTTCTCGGATGGGCACTTTTGGTGTAAATCTATGGCAGCACTCAAGGGGCTTGAACATTCTAGGACTCTGTAGATTTCTGCAGTGACGTAGTGTCCCATGAGTGACAGAACACTGAGCCAATCCCAGCGCAACTAGAGAATATTACCAATCCCTACGCTCTGTATTTCCCTCTGGCTGCCACACCATCACAGAAAGCACTGTGCTTGGCTGAAACACCTACATTTAGGAGC
Source organism: Salmo trutta (assembly GCF_901001165.1). NCBI lineage: Eukaryota > Metazoa > Chordata > Actinopteri > Salmoniformes > Salmonidae > Salmo > Salmo trutta. Next base: position 53,985,816 of record NC_042974.1, on the reverse strand, counting down.
TGCCTTACTCAAGAATACAAAAAAAGAGACTGTTTGTATGCTTCTTTATTTTTTTTTACATTGTTTGCAAACTGATATGTGACACGTATTAATGCCAAAATAACATGCTAAACAAACTTTGCCCCACCTGCCCTGAATGATGGGTTGCAACTGATTGCATAATTTCATATGAACAAGTCCAGAGAAGAACACAGGGAAATAAATCCCACTAATGACACCATCAGGCAGAGAGCAATGTTTAACCGTCTGACAAATAAATTAAAGGGGTGCCTGCGACTACAGGTCCAATACAACCTGCATTCTCAGGCTGGGTTTGGGTCAGAAACGTTGCTGGGTTGGGGTCAGAAATGACGTCTACTATGTTTGCCCACTGACATAATGTATCAGCCTGCTCACGTTTTAATGTCGGTGCACCTTTCCTAATTTTGCATGGGTACACTGGGAGATGTGGAAAAGATATATCAAAATGTGTCTTGATACAAATACAAGATACTCTAAAAACAAATGTATCCAATGTATCCAATGTATCAAACTAAAACACTATAAAAAATGGTGTAGAAAAGTATTTTGTATTTTGAAAATACAAATTACAGGTCTTGAAATATATTGTTACAAATTACATTTTATTATAGTTCAGGCCAGTGTAACACAAATTCCAAAATACTAAAAAGTAATTCAAAAGTAATTAAATGCGTACACTACCGGTCAAAAGTTTTAGAACACCTACTCATTCAAGGGTTTTTCTTTATTTTTACTATTTTCTACATTGTAGAATAATAGTGAAGACATCAAAACTATGAAATAACACATATGGAATCATGTAGTAACCAAAAAAGTGTTAAACAAATCAAAATATATTTTATATTTGAGATTCTTCAAACAGCCACCTTTTGCCTTGATGACAGATTTGAACACTCTTGGCATTCTCTCAACCGACTTCACCTGGAATGCTTTTGCAACAGTCTTGAAGGAGTTTCCGCATATGCTGAGCACTTGTTGGCTGCTTTTCCTTCACTCTGTGGTCCGACTCATCCCAAACCATCTCAATTTGATTGTGGTCAGGGGATTGTGGAGGCCATGTCATCTGATGCAGCACTCCATCACTCTCCTTCTTGGTAAAAATAGCCTTACACAGCCTGGAGGTGTGTTGGGTCATTGTCCTGTTGTCCCACTAATCCCAAACTAGATGGGATGGAGTATCGCTGCAGAATGCTGTGGTAGCCATGCTGGTTAAGTATGCCTTGAGTTCTAAATAAATCACAGGCAGTGTGACCAGCAAAGCACCCCCACAGCATAACACCTCCTCCTCCATGCTTTACGGTGGGAAATACACATGCGGAGATCATCCATTCACCCACACCGTGTCTCATAAAGACCCGGCAGGTTGGAAACAAAAATCTCCAATTTGGACACCAGACCAAAGGAAAAATTTCCACCGGTCTAATGTCCATTGCTCATGTTTCTTGACCCAAGCATGTCTCTTCTTCTTATTGGTGTCCTTTAGTAGTGGTTTCTTTGCAGCAATTCAACCATGAAGCCCTGATTCATGCAATCTCCTCTGAACAGTTTATGTTGAGATGTGTCTGCTACTTGAACTCTGTGAAGCATTTATTTAGGCTGCAATTTCTGAGGCTAGTAACTCTAATGAACTTGTCCTCTGCAGCAGAGGTAACTCTGCGTCTTCCATTCCTGTGGCGGTCCTTATGAGAGCCAGTATCACCATTGCACTTGATGGTTTTTGTGACTGCACTGGAAGAAACTTTCAAAGTTCTTGACATTTTCTGGATTGACTGACCGTCATGTCTTAAAGTAATGATGGACTGTAATTTCTCTATGCTTATTTCAGCTGTTCTTGTCATAATATGGACTTGGTTTTTTACCAAATAGGGCTATCTTCTGTATACTCCCCTACCTTGTCATAACACAACTTATTGGCTCAAACGCATTAAGAAAGAAAGAAATTTCACAAATGAACTTTTAAGAAGGCACACCAGTTAATTTAAATGCATTCCAGGTGAATACCTCATGATGCTGGTTGTGAGAATGCCAAGAGTGTGCAAGGCTGTCATAAAGACAAAGAGTGGCTATTTGAAGAATCTCAAATATAAAACATATTTTGATTTGTTTATCACTTTTTTGGTAACTACATGATTTCATATGTGGTATTTCATAGATTTGATGTCTTCACTGCTATTCTAAAATGTAGAAAATAGTAAAAATAAAGAAAAAACGTTGAATGAGTAGGTCTTCTAAAACTTTTGAACCGATAGTGTATTTCAAATACAATACATGCTGCCCAGCTCTGGGTACATAAAAAATATCCCTTGAAGGGGACACCAGTCACACGGAGTTGGACTTTAAACCCAAGTATGCCCTCAAGTCAGTCATTGTTGAAGTGATGTTTAATGTACTACGAGAGTTTCCATCAGTATTGCACTTTCAGTCATGTCCGGTAAATAGTTGTCTGTGTGGCTACTGGACTATAATCTCAACCTAACAGTTCACTGGCACAGCCGATGAACAGTAAGTGGTAGTTTTTCATCTATTTCTTTGTTGAAATGAGCTTTACAGTCTGGGCATTGACAGTGCTGGCTGTGGTGGTGGAGTGGGATCGAGTAAACCATGAAAGTACATATCTAGTGACATTGCAGCCTAAAAAATTTTCAAGGGGCTCTTTGCAGTTTTGGGTGTAAAAAACTAGTCAATACTATTTACTCTCCAAAGAGAGTAATTTATGGAGTAATTTCTGGTCACTCACATGCAAATTGACAGACATCGATGAGCATAGTCTCACGTTTGCCTCTCTTGCTCTGCTACATCTGTAGACATCACTGTTTGTGACACTATGTCCAGTCTGAATGTCTTGGTAGCACTTTAGAATAACTTTCCATTGATATGCCACTAATAGATCATTTGTAGGGCATGTGTTCTGTCTTTCTCTCTCTTGCACTGTCTCTCCATATGAAAAAAAACATTGTTTGTGAATGAGCAACAGGGTGAGCGTCATGCCTCATCAGGCAGTCTAAACAACGCCGCACAGCGCTGCGTTCTTAACTGATCACTGTGTTGGCTGCATGTCACAGACCTTTGAATACTATTTCCAGCAGCATATCACCCTGCATCCCACTGCTGGCTTGCTTCTGAAGCTAAGCAGGGTGGGTCCTGGTCGGTGCCTGAATGGAAGACCAGATGCTGCTGGAAGTGGTAATGGGGTGCCAGTAGGGAGCACTGCTTAAAGGATATAGCAACGCCCCAGTGAAGGGGACATTGTGTAGGGTGCTGTTTTTTTGGATAGGACGTTAAAATAAGTGTGACTCCCTGTGGTCACTAGAGATCCCATGCAACTTATCGTAACAGTAGTAGGGGTTTTAACTTTGGGATAGGGGGCAGTATTTTCACGGCCGGATGAAAAACGTACCCAAATTACACTGGTTACTACTCTGGCCCAGAAACTAGAATATGCATATTATTAGTAGATTTGGATAGGAAACACTCTGAAGTTTCTAAAACTGTTTGAATGGTGTCTGTGAGTATAACAGAACTCATATGGCAGGCAAAAACCTGAGAAATATCCAAGCAGGAAGTGAAAAGTCTGAGAATTGTAGTTCTTCTTTTGATTCTCTATCAAAGCTACAGTGTCTGTGGGGTGACGTTGCACTTCCTAAGGCTTCCATTGGCTGTCTAAAGCCTTCAGAAAGTGGTTTGAGCATTTTCCTGTCACTGGGCAGATAATAGGAGCTCAGTTACTGAGTGGTCTGCCTGGCAACAAAGGGATTGGATATGCCCCTCCTTATTTTTCTTCTTGAATGAATACGCTATTGTCCGGTTGGAATATTATCGTAATTCTACATTAAAAATACCATAAAGAATGATTTTAAACCGTGTTTGACATGCTTCTAAGTAAGGTAATGGAACATTTTGACTTTTAGTCTCTCGTTCCGCTATCGCATCATGCTTTTGGATAGTGACCTGAACGCACGACCAAAACGGAGGTATTTGGACATAAATATGGATTATTTGGAACAAAAACAACATTTCTTGTGGAAGTAGCAGTCCTAGGAGTGCATTCTGACGAAGACCAGCAAAGGTAATACAATATTTCGAATACTAATTCTGAGTTTAGGTTGCCCCGAATTTGGCGGGTGTCTGAATAGCTCACCGTGATGGCTGAGCTATGTACTCAGAATATTGAAAAATGTGATTTTTTTTTTAAAGCTATTTTAATATCTGGCACAGTGCTTGCATAAAGGAGTAGTCTATCTATAATTGTTATGTATTTTGTTAACGTTTATGATGAGTATTTTTGTAAATTGATGTGCACATTCACCGGACGTTTTGGTGGGAATACATTTTCTGAACATACATGCGCCAATGTAAAATGCTGTTTTTGGATATAAATATGAACTTTATCGAACAAAACATACATGTATTGTGTAACATAATGTCCTAGGAGTGTCATCTGATGAAGATCGTCAAAGGTTAGTGCTTCATTTAGCTGTGTTTTGGGTTTTATTGACACATGTCCTTGCTGGAAAATGGCTGTGTGATTATTTTTGTCTATGTACTCTCCTAGCATAATCTAATGTTTTGCTTTCGCTGTAAAGCCTTTTTGAAATCGGACAATGTGGTTACATCAAGGAGTCGTGTATCTTTAAAATGTTGTAAAATAGTCGTATGTTTGAGAAAGTTGAATTATGACATTTTGTTGTTTTTGAATTTGCCGCCCTGATATTTCACTGGCTGTGCCCCGCAGGTGGGACTCTAGCGTCCCACCTAGCTCATAGAAGTTAACAGGTTCTACCCCCAAGCCATAAGACTGCTGAACAATGAATCAAATGGCCACCTGGACTATTTACATTGACCCCCCCCCCTCCCTTTTGTACACTGCTGCTACTCACTGTTTATTATCTATGCATAGTCACTTCACCCCCACCTACATATACAAATTACCTCGACTAACCTGTACCCCCACACATTGACTCGGTACAGGTACCCCACTGTATATAGCCTCATTATCATTATTTTATTGTGTTACTTTATTTAATTTGTTTTTACTTTAATATTTTTGAAAATATTTTCTTAACTCTATTTCTTGAACTGCATTGTTGGTTAAGGGCTCATAAGTAACCATTTCACGGTAAGATCTACACATGTTGTATTCGGCACATGTGACAAATAAAATTTGATTTGATAAAATATTATATTTTCTCAGTCAACTTACCTTGTAAAAATGAGTTTTAATAAATAATAATCATAATAAATACATTTAGTGTTTGCTTTAGTCTACCTGGAGTGACATAGGGGTGGGCTTTGCTCTTCTGCAACCATTATATTAGTTCCATTGCACCAGGCAAGCTCAATCAAGCCCAGATACAGTATTTTAAATTATTTTGAATACTATTTGAACCCAGGTCTGGTGTGTTGTTAATGAGTATTCTCATCCACCACCACATAAATGAAAACAATTCCCTGAGCTCTGCTCTGACTTAACTGCATGGATGGAAAGCTCTCTCTCTCATCATAACAATCTCATGAAGAATTTCTAGTTCATGCTAAGGTACGTAGCATACTTTTTCAAAGTGTTCTGTGAATCTGTTGATTAGGGCTCCGTCCCAAATGGCACCTTATTTCCTGATATATTTCATTTGGGCCCTGGTCATAAGTAGTGCACTATATAGAGAATGGAGTGCAATTTGGGTCATATACTTAGGGGTCGTTCCAATATGTCTAAACCAAGCTGGTACACTCCAAAGCCACAGAGACACTTAGAGTGAATGGTATTTTTAGTACAGCTGGGGCTGGAATCAGATCAGTTCAATTAAAGTATTTCCAAAATAGAGAGAGGGAGAGAGAAAAGAAAGTGGTGAAACTATTTTCGCCCGCTGCAACCAAACCGTTTACACAAACGTTATGCACAGATGAAAGATCGGGATATGAAAATGTTGATCATATTTCTTCACACGACATTCTAAGAACAATAACTACTCAATGATGTAATATGTGTAAAAAAAATAAGATGGAAAGAAAATGTGAAACGAAATTAGACAAACTCAAGAGACAAGTTTGAACCCAAAAGCGGGCCGGCCTTTTCAATTCAATTTCAATAACTGTGACAACACATGCCCCAGTCTTTTATTGAGATGCAGAAGAAGCTCTTTATACCTATATCCAACGGCTAGTAAACAGCAGTGCAAATGGATCTAGGAAATAGTGTTTTGTTGGTCAATTGCAGGCACTTAGATTTTATAGGTTCAAACTCTTAAGGGTGGCACCCATAAAATCAAGTGTTTACAAACCTTTTAAAACACATCATTTGTGATTAGAGTTAAATAGGTTAATATAGTTTGTTAAGTTGTTTGTTTAATTGTTGTTTATTAAATGCACTGTTAACCAAGAGGCTTTGAAATGAGCGCTGTTAGGCATACATTAATGACTTAATTCACCTGGTGATGTAAAGTATTAGGCCTACATTTTACAATACTATTACATAATGAATCATATGGTTACAACCAATGTTATTGATGGTTGTTGTTGGATGGAATAAATACAGACAAGAAACAGAAAACAAAACAATGGAAGCAAGAAGTAATAGAAGAACGAAACAGCAGGAACGAGATGTGAAATGCAACAGAACACAAAAGGAAACAGAAGCCTCAGAAGCTGACGCTTAAACGTAAACTTTTTAGAATGTAGCCCTTTTGTTGACGTAGTTGAACGTAATTGCACATGGTCAAAGGATACATGTTTAGATGTTCACAATAGTTCACACCTGGCACATTTAGCCCTATCCTAACCTCATCAAGTGGCATTGATTATTTCCTGTAAAAATTCTCCATCAACCTGTCAAAGAGCTTAAACCTTTTTATCACCAAACCAATGTAATTTCTTAAGATGGGTCAACTCAGCCACCAGAGGAATATATATTTACACCTCCAAATTCAAGGTTTACTTTTGTTCCACTTTACTTGGTCTGTCTCAAGTGCAGAGTGCCAATATTGCGTGATCATTGCATCCTTTAGGTCATCTTAGACAAATCTCGTTTTCGCATATATCACTACAAAGTTTTTGCTTATCCGTTTAACATGCATCCATGTGCTTTTACTGAGAAAAAGTACATCAGCTGTCTCAATATGTTTCCCAACATTGTTAATAAAGGTAACAAACAACAGGGAACCTAAAACGGATCCTTGTGGCACACCTGAGAACAACTCTACGGTGTCCGACTTACAACCAGCTTAACACACTGTGTTTCATTTGACATATAGTTCACAAACCACTCCAGAGCATGACCAGTAATCTCAACACACTTTAATCTCTACACCAAGACAGTATAGTCCACATTGTCAAATGCCTTTGGCAAGTCTATGAATACAGACACACAATGCAGCTTCCTATCCAGGGCACAGTGAACATCATTCAAAACCTTCAACGTTTCTGTGACAAGGCTATGGCAAGATTTGAAACCTAATTGCATACCACTCAAAATATTGTTTTCCTGGAGGTAGGCCTTAAACTGCTTATTGATTAGGGACTCCAATACCTTTGTCAGATCAGACAACTTAGATACGGGCCGATAGTTATACAGTAGAGTGGGATCTCCTTGCAAAAGAGGTAGGACAAATGCTGATTTCCACAACCTGGGGATTACAATACATTCTAGGGTGAGGTTTAAAGTGCATGTTACGGGGGAGCAATGGTGTCTGCAGCTAATTGTATTAGGCAGGGGTCTAGCTCATCAGGGTCACAGGATTTTTTAACATTAACAGCTAGCTAGCTGCAAACGAGTGGCTACTGTTACCTAACGCCTCTGTCCCGAACCAAGCACCAGCTATCCTTGAGCTAGCTTTGAGCTAGGCCCATATACCAGCTAATTCTAGTGCTACAATACCTCCTTTGCCAATTGGCCTGGACCCTTTATTGTCGACACGGAGCCCCGCCGATCCATCACGACTGGACTGCCGACGTGATCGCCCGATGTGGCATCAACAGGCTGTTCTGTTATGATGTCGCTGAAGAACCATCTACTAGCCCCGGCCAACTAGCTTTTCTGAACGCTGTGTCCCCTGCTCGCCTTGCGTAGAAGTGGCTACCGAACAGCACCCTGACTCACCTATTGCTGCTCTTTTGACCCTATGATCACTCGGCTACACAGCTGATGCTCCCTGGACTGTTTCAATAACACGGAACCTCCTTTTGTTTACCTGTCGGCCCCAGCCTCGAACTCAGGTCCTGTATGTACCTAACTGACCCGCTCTGCCCATTCATCGCCATTTACCCGTTGTTGTCTTAGCTCTCCTGATCAACACCTGTGAATGCTTTATGCCTTTCTCTAATGTCATTATGCCTTGTCTTCTGCTGTCTTGGCAAGTTTTTACTGTTTTATTTCACTGTAGAGCCTTCAGTCCCGCTCACTGTAGAGCCTTCATCCCATCCCACATACATGCGGAGACCTCACCTGGCCTAACTTGTCCCTCCAGAGACGAAACCTCTCTAATCGTCACTCAACGCCTAGGTTTACCTTCACTGTACTCACATCCTACCATACCCTTGTCTGTACATTATGCCTTGAATCTATTCTATCACACCCAGAAATCTGCTCCTTTTATTCTCTGTCCCCAATGCACTAGATGACCAGTTCTTATACCCTTTAGCCGTACCCTTATCCTATTCCCCCTCTGTTCCTCTGGTGATGTAGAGGTTAACCCAGGCCCTGTAGCCCCCAGTTCCACTCCAATCCCCCAGGCGCGATAATTTGTTGACTTCTGTAACCGTAAAAGCCTTGGTTTCATGCATGTTATCAGAAGCCTCCTCCCTAAGTTTGTTTTATTCACTGCTTTAGCACACTCCGCCAACCCTGATGTCCTAGCCGTGTCTGAATTCTGGCTTAGGAAGGCCAACAAAAATTCTGAAATTTCCATCCCCAACTACAACATTTTCCACCAAGATAGAACTGGAAGGATATTGACCTCATTCCGTCAGTAGAGGATGCCTGGTTATTCTTTAAAAGTTAGGAACCAATACACACAGGCAGTTAGGAAAGAAACGGCGGGCCTCCTTCACTCATGCTGCCAAACATACCCTTGTAAAACTGACTATCCTACCGATCCTTGACTTCGGCGATGTCATTTACAAAATAGCCTCCAACACTCTACTCAGCAAACTGGATGTAATCTATCACAGTGCCATCCGTTTTGTCTCCAAAGCCCCATATGCCTCCCACCACTGCGACCTGTATGCTCTCTTTGTCTGGCCCTCGCTTCAAATACGTCGCCAAACACACTGGCTCCAGGTGATCTATAAGTCTTTGCTAGGTAAAGCCCCGCCTTATCTCAGCTCACTGGTCACCATAGCAGCACCCACCCGTAGCACACGCTCCAGCAGGTATATTTCACTGGTCACCCCCAAAGACAACTCCTCTTTGGGTGCCTTTCCTTTCAGTTCTCTGCTGTCAATGACTGGAACGAATTGCAAAAATCACTGAAGCTGGAGACTTATATTTCCATCACTAACTTTAAGCATCAGCTGTCAGAGCAGCTTACCGATCATTGCACCTGTACATAGCCCATCTGTAAATAGCCCACCCAAATACCTCATCCCCATATTGTTATTTATTTTTGTGCCCCTTTGCACCCCAGTATCTCTACTTGTACATTCATCTTCTGCACATCTATCACTCCAGTGTTTAATTGCTAAATTGTAGTTATTTTGCCACTATGGCCTACTTATTGCTTTATCTCCCTAATCTTACTACATTTGCACACACTGTATATAGACTTTTCTATTGTGTTATTGACTGTACGTTTGTTTATCCCATGTGTAACTCTGTGTTGTTTGTGTCGCACTGCTTTGCTCTATCTTGGCCAGATCGCAGTTGTAAATGACTTGTTCTCAACTGGCCTACCTGGTTAAATAAAGGTAAAAACAATTTTTTTTAAAAAGGCCTTCTGCTTAGAATTCCCTACAATCAAATGTATTACCTCCCAAGAGAATTCTCGTCAGTTATCGTCACAGCTCTGTACATTCCCCCTCAAGCAGACACCAAGGCGGCCCTCAAGGAACTTCACTGGACTCTATGTAAACTGGAAACCATATATCCTGAGGCTGCATTTATTGTAGCTGAGGATTTTAACAAATCAAATTTGAGAACAAGGCTATCTAAATTCTCTCAGCATATTGATTGCACTACACGTGGGGGTAATACACTCGATCACTGCTACACTAACTTACGTGATGCATACAAATCCCTCCCCCGCCCTCCCTTCTGCAAACCGAACACAATGCCATCTTGCTCCTACCATCTTATAGGCAGAAACTCAAACAGGATGTACCAGTGACTAGAACCATTCAACGCTGGTCTGACCAATCGGAATCCACGCTTAAAGATTTTTTGGACCACACAGACTGGGATATGTTTCCGTTCAGCCTCAGAGAACAACATCGATCTATATGCTGACTCGGTGAGTGAGTTGATAAAGAAGTGCATTGGACACATTGTACCCACTGTGACTATTACAACCTCCCCTAACCAGTAACCGTAGATGGATGGCGGCATTTGTGCAAAACTGAAAGCGCGAACCACCACATTTAACCATGGAAAGAGATCTGGGAATTTGGCTGAATATAAACAGTGTAGTTATTCCCTCAACAAGGCAATCAAACAAGCGAAATGCCAGTACACAGACAAAGTGGAGTGGCAATTCGACGGCTCAGACATGAGACGTGTGTAGCAGGGTCCACAGGAAATCACAGACTATAAAAAGAAAACCAGCCACGTCACGGACACCGACGTCACGCTTCCAGACAAACTAAACAGCTTCTTTGCCCGCTTTGAGGATAATACAGTGCCACCATTGTGGCTCGCTAAGAACTCTCCTTCTCCGGAGAGTCCTTAGGAGGGGGGCTCTCCTTCTACATGGCCAACGTGAGCAAAACATTTAAACGTGTTAACCCTCGCAAGGCTGCTGGCCCAGACGGCATCCATAGCCGCGTCCTCAAAGCATGCGCAGACCGGCTGGCTGGTGTGTTTTTGGATATATTCAATCGCTCCCTATCCCAGTCTGCTGTCCCCACATGCTTCAAGATGGCCACCATTGTTCCTGTACCCAAGAAGGCAAAGATAACTGAACTAAATGACTACCGCCCCATAGCACTCACTTCTGTCATCATGAAGTGCTTTGATAGACTCGTCAAGGATCAAATCACCTCCACCTTACCGGCCACCCTAGACCCACCTCAGTTTGCATACCGCCACAAAAGGTCCACAGACGATGCAATCGCCATCACACTGCATACTGCCCTATCCTATCTGGACAAGAGGAATACCTACAGTTGAAGTCAGAAGTTTACATACACCTTAGCCAAATACATTTAAATTTAAACACATTTCCTGACATTTAATCCATATAAACCCTCACTGTCTTAGGTCAGTTAGGATCACCACTTTATTTTAAGAATGTGAAATGTCAGAATAATAGTAGAGAGAATGATTTATTTTTGCTTTTGTTTCTTTCATCACATTCCCAGTAGGTCAGAAATGTACATAAACTCAATTAGTATGTGGTAGCATTGCCTTTAAATTGTTTAACTTGGGTCAAACGTTTCAGGTAGCCTTCCACAAGCTTCCCACAATAAGTTGGGTGAATTTTGGCCCATTCCTGCTGACAGAGCTAGTGTAACTGAGTCAGGTTTGTAGGCCACCTTGCTCGCACACGCTTTTTCAGTTCTGCCCACACATTTTCTATAGGTTTGAGGTCAGGGCTTTGTGATGGTCACTCCAATACCTTGGCTTTATTGTCCTTAAGCCATTTTGTCACAACTTTGGAAGTATGCTTTGGGTCATTGTCCATTTGGAAGTACTACTTGTGACCAATCTTTAACTTCCTGACTGATGTCTTGAGATGTTGCTTCAATATATCCATGTAATTTTCCTCCCTCATGATGCCAGATATTTTGTGAAGTGCACCAGTCCCTCTTGCATCAAAGCACCCCCACAGCATGATGCTGCCACCCCCGTGCCTCACGGTTGGGCTGGTGTTCTTCAGCTTGAAAGCCACTCCTTTTCCCTCCAAACATGACAATGGTCATTATGGCCAAACAGTTCTATTTTTGTTTCATCAGACCAGAGGACATTTCTCCAAAAAGTACGATCTTTGTCCCCATGTGCAGTTGCAAACCGTAGTCTGGCTTTGTTATGACGGTTTTGGAGCAGTAGCTTCTTCCTTGCTGAGCTGCCTTTCAGGTTATGTCGATATAGGACTTGTTTTACTGTGAATATAGATCCTTTTGCACCTGTTTCCTCCAGCATCTTCACAAGGTCCTTTGCTGTTGTTCTGGGATTGATTTGCGCTTTTGCACCAAGGTATGTTCATCTCTAGGAGACACAATGTGTCTCCTTCCTGAGCGGTATGACGGCTTCGTGGTCCCATGGTGTTTATACTTGCGTACTATTGTTTGTACAGATGAACGTGGTACCTTCAGGCGTTTGGAAATTGCTCCCAAGGATGAACCAGACTTGTGGAGGTCTACAATCTTTTCTGAGGTCTTGGCTGATTTCTTTTGATTTTCCCATGATGTCAAGCAAAGAGGCACTGACTTTTAAGGTAGGCCTTGAAATACATCCACAGGTACACCTCCAATTGACTCAAATTATGTCAATTAGCCTATCAGAAGCCTCTAAAGCCATGACATCATTTTCTGGAATTTTTCAAGCTGTTTAAAGGCACAGTCAACTTAGTGTATGTAACTTTCTGACCCACTGGAATTGTGATACAGTGAATTATAAGTGAAATAATCTGTCTGTAAACAATTGTTGGAAAAATGACTTGTGTCATGCACAAAATAGATGTCCTAACCGACTTACCAAAACTATAGTTTGTTAACAAGACATTTGTGGAGTGGTCGAAAACAAGTTTTAATGACTCCAACTTAAGTGTATGTAAACTTCCGACTTCAACTGTATGTAAGAAAGCTGTTCATTGACTTCAGCTCAACATTCAACACCATCGTTCCCTCCAAGCTCGTCATCACGCTGGAGGCCCTGGGTCTCAACCCCGCACTTTGCAATTGGGTCCTGGACTTTCTGACTGGCTGCCCCCATTTGGTGAAGGTAGGAAACCACATCTCCACTTCGCTGACACCCAACACTGGGCCCCACAAGGGTGCATGCTCATCCCCCTCCTGTACTCCCTGTTCACCCACAACTGCATGGCCATGCACGCCTCCAACTCAATCATCAAGTTTGCAGACAACACAACATTAGTGGGCTTGATTACCAACAACGACGAGACAGCCTACAGGGAGGAGGTGAGAGCACTCGGAGTGTGGGTCAGGAAAACAACCTCTCACTTAACGTCAACAAAACAAAGGAGATGATCGTGGACTTCAGGAAACAGCAGAGGGAGCACCCCCCCTATCCACATCAGAAAGAATAAAGTTGACGGCGCGCGTCAAACGTCTGATTTATGACCCTATGTCCAGATGACGCGTACATGCCCAAATAAGGGCATCCGGTCAGTACATCGTGGTCGGAAGGTGTCACGTGGTTATGGCCATATAGGTGCAGCCTGTTCCTGTTGTCACGTGTTAGAGTGTATGTTATTTTATATCTATATTGCATCTATTCCTTTGAAGTTGTCATGATGATTGATGTGTAGGGACCTCGTTGAACTGGGGGGATGTGTTTGAACATTTCAAAGAGGATGGCCCCCCCACCACACCTATTTTATTGCTCTTAGAGTTGTTGTGTATGAAGCAGGAATGTCCGGGGGGGGGGGGGGATTGTGTTGGTGGCAGAAGCCTTATAAATAAGACCCAGAACAACACATGTGGCCCCAGAACACTAAACAAGATTTTTTAAATAAAACCCTGAACATTAAACAGAAAATTATGTCTCCTAGGCCAATTCTCGGGGTACTTTGTGCCTCTTGTCACGAACCCAATGATAAAAGCATCGTGGACATTTTGTATGAGCCCCCTGAATGTTTTAATTTCTTAAAGTGTAGGGGGCAGTATTTTCCCGTCTAGATGAAAAACGTACCCAAATTAAACTGGTTACTACTCTGGCCCAGAAACTAGAATATGCATATTACTAGTAGATTTGGATAGAAAACACTCTGAAGTTTCTAAAACTGTTTGAATGGTGTCTGTGAGTGTAACAGAACTCATATGGCAGGCAAAAACCTGAGAAAAATTCAACAAGGAAGTGGGAGATCTGAGAATTGTAGTTCTTCTTTCTAATCCCTATCAAAACTACAGTGTCTGTGGGGTCACGTTGCACTTCCTAAGGCTTCCATTGGCTGTCAAAAGCCTTCAGAAAGTTTTTTCATCGTTGTCCTGTTACCGGGCAGAGAACAGGAGCTCAGTCAATGAGTGGACTGCCTGGGGACAAAGGGATTGGTGATGCGCAATCCGGCGAGCGTGCCTTTCCTTCTTTTTCTTCTGGAATGAATACGCTATTGTCTGGTTGGAATATTAGCACATTTTTACGTAAAAAATACCATAAAGATTGATCGTAAACAAAGTTTGACATGCTTCTAAGAACGGTAATGGAACATTTAGACTTTTTGTGTCTCGAATTGCGCTCGCACGTTATGCCTTTGGATAGTGACCTGAACACACGAACAAAACTGAGGTATTTGGACATAAATATGGATTATTTTGAACAAAAACAACATTTCTTGTGGAAGTAGCAGTCCTGGGAGTGCATTCTGACGAAGATCAGCAAAGCTAAGAGAATATTTATAATACTAATTCTGAGTTTAGGTGACACCAGAACTTGGCGGGTGTCTGTATAGCTTGCTTTGATGGCGAGCTATGTACTCAGAATATTGAAAAATGTGCTTTCGCCAAAAAGCTATTTTAAAATCTGACTCAGCGGTTGCATAAAGGAGTACTGTATCTATAATTCTTAAAATAATTGTTATGTATTTTGTCAACATTCACCGGATGTTTTGGTGGGAATACATTTTCTGAACATCACGCGCCAATGTAAAATGCTGTTTTTTGGATATAAATATGAACTTTATCGAACAAAACATACATGTATTGTGTAACATGATGTCCTAGGAATGTCATCTGATGAAGATCGTCAAAGGTTAGTGCTTCATTTAGCTGTGTTTTGGGTTTTTGTGACATATCTCCTTGCTTGGGAAATGGCTGTGTGGTTATTTTTGTCTATGTACTCTCCTAACATAATATAATGTTTTGCTTTCACTGTAAATCCTTTTTGAAATCGGACAATGTGGTTACATTAAGGAGAAGTGTATGTTTAAAATGGTGTAAAATAGTCGTGTTTGAGAAATTGAAAATATGACATTTTGCTGTTTTGTATTTCGTGCCATGCTATTTCACTGGCTGTTTAATAGTGTGGGACGGTCATGTCCCACCTTGCCCAGAGAAGTTAAAGGATTTTTGGATACGAGTGATGGCCATATGACTTACATATTCCAACCTGAGGATTCAACTGTGAAGATTTTCACAGACAGCGGTCCCAAACCCCTTTATCATGCAAAACTCAGGAGTTTTTCTCCTGCGCTGCGTATGAGAGAATGGCTTAAGATACAGCTAGCGCTCTGTCAAATTGAACAGGCCCTGAGTGGTACAACCGTGCCAGGCTATGCCTTGGAAGAGCTTGTGTGGGGGCACAATGATTTGAAAGCCATAAGGATCTCTTCAATGGCGTATAACCCCGACTCCAAAGTGACAATTTTAGCATGTGAACAATTTGATAGTACAAATGCGACGAAGTCTGTCAGTTCATATGTATTTTCCAAAGCCTGCAAGAATGTAAACTTTTTATGCCAGTGTTTAGCTTTAAATGGATTGATTACCCTATATTCATAACCCTGGACAGTCTTTTCCAAAATCGTGAACAATTACGTCGCTGGCCGCTTCTATCCTTAAGACATACCCAGGATCTACATGCAAGACGTTTGATCTATCCATGGAGTGAAAACTTACGGAGCCTTGACGGATCGTGCACGAGGGGGAATTGGAAACTGACGGGGGGTCAGGGACAATCCTATAACCGGGCCCTTTATCTGTTAGAAAGGAATAGTAAAAATGTTAGGTAATTATAGCATGTTTAAAAAGGTCTGTACTAAATATTATGAATTAAATAAAGGGATTTAAAAGCTGTATCTCACCTTTAACGAAGGGACTCTATCTTTTCGTTCTATCATCATGCCATCCGGAAAGACGTGTCCGTGCGCGGGGGGTGTGCGTGTGCGGGGCATGTATGTGTGTGTGTTTCAAAACAAAAAGAGGGTGGGGGTGTGTGTCTCTGCATGGGGCGTTTGAAACCAAAAAGGTGTGTGAGGCTGTTTAGGATTGTGTGTGCGTCTCTTCAATTGGGTTTGGCACTTTCGTTTTATTACCCCACAAGCCTTTCAAAATACGTATTTATCTCACCCCCAAAGATGTGGGGGCTAAAATGTCAAACAACCCAGACAGAATATATCTTGTCTCGACAACCTCCTACGGTTTAAAACAAATGTTATTTCTAATCAGCGTCCCCAAGCTGTGCTATGAAGCATAAATGCAATACCGGCAGACAGAATATGTCAAGACACCCGCCTGTGTTTTTTTTGGGTCTCTAGACATTCTGGGGTACTATATGACCATTTTTGCATACAGGATGTCGCCCGAAAAAACGTCACCCCCGCTCTGTAAGCTCATTACAGAATATCTTTCCTTAGAGCCACGACCGCGGAGCGAGGCTAGTGAAACAGATACTAGCCATTCTGTACAAACGGCAAAAGCGCAACTCCAGACACCAGGCCCAACATCCCAGAGGAGTTATTATCCCAGAACAGCTAAAAGATCATCTGTGAATCCGTCCTAATGGAGCTTTCTGAAGGTAAGTTAGTGAAAATAATATATTAGATTTGGAGGTATTTTCAAGGAATTGTATGTATATTACAATTTGATATTATTGTAATATTAAACAGGAGTTATGTTTTTTTTAAACTGGGGAAAGCAATTTTTTAGGTAATATGTCAAATGTACGTATTCTTATAAGTTAAAATGTATCTATTTCGTATAAATATAGGTTAATATTATATAACGTTTGCAGGTTATCAATCTTTTACCCAGTTGCTCCGGGGAATAAATTATTTGGAACAGCCTTCATTAGAAGGGGATTCAGTGGAGCAAAACGCATGCAGCCAGTCCCCATCACACTATTGTCGATGTAAGTCCAATAATAAAATCCATAAGAATATTTATACATTAAAAACAAAAAGTGTGCACCCTATATTAAAAGCTATTTTTGTGTTTACAGCTGACAGACCGCAAAGAAGGATCACGGCTGCATTATGTACTCTGAACGACTGCGGAGGAGACGATGCTATTCTCCCGTTCTGTACGAACGTTTTTTAAAACATGGCGGTGTTTTATGTGATGATACTTGATACTCTGAACGAACTGTTAGACAGGGCAAGAGATTATGGCGAACCTCGTGATGTCTTACATTTGTACATTTGTGGAGATAGCATGCAAAACACTGTATCTCTTATTTTACCCAATGGCGAAGCAGATCTTGAACAATTTATAGCCCTGCTGGAACGACTTGTTCAATCACGTTTATCTGTCACAGCCGATAGGACCCTCGAGCTTGTGGTGCAAATAATATGTCAACCCCTGGGTGGTGGGGGGCAGAGAAGGAAACTAGATAGCCTTATGCAATCAGAAATCATAAACAATAAAAGGGCATACCTCATAAACGTTCACAATCCCGGTAATAAGCAATGTTTTGCAATAGGCCTAGCACATTTACTCAACCCTGGATGTACGGATCTAGCGGCGTTACAAAAGGCTAGAGATCTCCAAATGGCCGTGGGTCTAGGTATAGAGGATGCGGTGGCATTCTCTGACATAGTCAAATTTGGAAACTTTCTGAACATGGTGGTTTTGTACCACAGTAGAGCTAATGCACCTCTCTTGAAATTCCAAAACAACCCACAACCTCATCCTCAGATTCTGTACTTTTATGTGCAAAACGACTATTATTATGCTATTACCAACATCACAGCGTTTTAGGCGCACCATATGTGTCCAGCCTGTCATACAGGCTACACCCGAAAGGGGGGGGCACTCGTGACGTTATAACTGTTCAGTATGTCTGGATGAAAATTGTCCGATGCATCCCTTAAACCTGACACCCTGTGCGGATTGTCACTGCACATGTCGTTTGGCCTACTGCTACGAAAAACACAAAATTGAAACATGCCACCCCAAGGCCTGTAAATCTGTAAGCAGTTGTGACATTAACAAGAAATGTCCAAAATGTCAGTGCAATTACAACCTTAAAATAAACAGCCCTAAACCTCATGTGTGTGGAATCATACATTGCCCAATTTGTAAAGGGCCTTTGAAAAGCAGAGACGCTGAAGTGGTTCAAGAAGTGCTACACAAATGTTATATTTAGCCCTTGCCTGAAGATGAATATTCAGAGTAATACATTTTTTATGATTTTGAGACTAATCAAAAATCAGGTGTTCATTTGCCTATTTTTGTATCTACCATAACTTTCAAGGGTGATACGTTTTCGACAGAGGGGCCCAATTGTGCACTCCTCCAATTCTGGAGCCTATGATTCATACCTTCTTTTGAATCCTCTGATACAGCAAGGCGTTGCACCCAGTGTCATAGCTCAAGGTAGTAAAATCTTGTGTTTTGTAGACCCCGCCTTCAACCAGAGATACATTGACAGTTTAAGTTTCTTACCCATGAGATTGGCTCAAATGCCTGAGGCCTTGGGTTTTGAGAACTCTGTGAAAGGCTGGTTTCCCCATTTTTTCACATCTGAGGAGAATCTACATTGTATTGGATCTTATCCCAGACCCTACCTAAATGTATGGGTGTGATCAGATGTCTCCCAAAGAGCGAGAGAGATTCATGACATGGTACGAGACAGTGTGTCACAGCACTTTTGATTTCCACAAAGAGATGGAGTCATACTGTGACAACGATGTAGTTATACTTCGTGAAGGATGCCTCAGATTCAGAGAAGAGGTAATCAAAGAGGCAGGCATTGGTCCCTGGAGTTGTACAACTATTGCATCTGCATGCATGAGTACCTATCGTGCACACTTTCTACCTACAGCATCTATAGCTATCCCCTCACCTGAAAACTACCGACGCCAATTCAAGTCATACTCTAGTGGTTCCATTCAGTGGTTGGAGTACTTGACCCAGGATAAAGACATTTTTATTCAACATGCTTTGAATAGGGGTGAGAAGGCGTTTGGGCCTTATCATGTAGATGGATACACACAGATTGACGGTGTTGAGACCGTGTTTGAGTACAATGGTTGTTTCTGCCACTGTTGTAAATATTGCTTTGTGCCACAGGCCATGTGTGTGACTTTTGGGGAAATGTACCAAGAGTTTCAAGACAAATTGGAATCTTTACAGGCTACTTACGGGTTGAAAGTGAATGTGACGTGGGAGCATGCATCACAAATACCCAAAACACAGCTAAATGCAGCACTAACTTTGACAACTTTGACTTTGACAATCTTCATCAGATGACACTCCTAGGACATCATGTTACACAATACCTGCATTTTTTGTTCGATAAAGTTCATATTTATATATAAAAACAGCATTTTACATCGGTGCATGACGTTCAGAAAATATTTTCCCTCAAATGCTTCCGGTGAATCAGCGCTACAATTTACAAAATTACTATTTGAAAACATTGTTAAAATGTAATATTGTCATTCAAAGAATTATAGGTTAACATCTCGTGAATGCAACCGCATTGCCAGATTTCAAAATATCTTTACTGGGAAATCACACTTTGCAATAAACGAGGTGGTATGCTCAGAAAAATATGCTAGGTGATACATGTTAGCGCCATCTTGGAAACATCTAAAATCAAATATACTATTGTAAATATTACCTTACCTTTGATTATCTTCATCAGAAGGCACTTCCAGGAATCCCAGGTCCACAACAAATGTAGTTTTGTTCGAAAAAGTTAATAATGTATGTCCCAATAGCTCCTTCTTGTTAGCGCGTTCCGAAGGCTACTCATAATGTACGAGGCGTGCTGGACTTGTCGTCACGAATGTGCAAAAAATATATATTTACGTTCGTTCAAACATGTCAAACGTTGTATAACATAAATCTTTAGGGCCTTTTTCAACCAGAGCTTCAATAATATTCAAGGCGGACGATTGCATTGTCTTACTAAATGTTTCGGAACAAAAGGGTACCCATGGGCGCCCGCATCATAGTAGTAATGGCCCTCCCTCAATGACCAACTTTCCAAGCCTCTCTTTCGGTCAGTTTCTACCATAGAAGACTCAAACGACTTTGTAAAGACTGTTGACATCTAGTGGAAGCCTTAGGAAGTGCTAAATGAATCCTAACTCACAGTGTGTTTTATAGGCAAAGTGTAGAAGGTGATTCCACAAATCAGATTTCCACTTCCTGCATGGAATCTTCTCAGGTTTTGGTCTGCCATATGAGTTCTGTTATACTCACAGACACCATTCAAACAGTTTTAGAAACTTTAGAGTGTTTTCTATCCAAATCTACTAAGTATATGCATATTGTAGTTACTGGGCAGGAGTAGTAACCAGATTAAATCGGGTAAGTTTTTTATCTGGCCGTGCAAATACTGCCCCCTATCCCCAACAGGTTTTAAAGACCCTGAAGAATTTTTGGAATCTGTTTTTTCGGACCAATACGAAATTTCACATTTTTCATTCTTGAGTCAAGACATTGCCCTGGTGCAATGGAGACGTAATAAGAAGTGGGTTCTACCCCCGGGTAATGTAAATGTGTTTCTTGCAGAATTTACCACGGCCTATGGCCGACTTGAACTGTACGCCCTCATGGAGCAGCTTCAGAGGCGGGTTCTTTACCATGACACAGACTCTGTGGTCTATGTAAGCAAACAGGGTGATTGGAGCCCCCACTTAGCAACTATCTGGGTGGTTTAACAAGTGAACTCAAAGATGGTGACCATATCACAGAATGGTCCTCCTGTGGTCCCAAAAGCTATGCTTTTAGGACTAAAGACAATCATGTGGTGTTGAAAGCCAAAGGCATGACTCAAAACTACGAAAATGCCCCGCGTGTAAACTTGGAATCAATCACACGCTTGGTCGAGGGGTTCATAAACGACCGGAATAGTGACTTGGAGATTTTGAGCTCCTACAAAAAAATTGTTAGGGATAAAAAGGGCTTCCATCTAAGGAATGCCACACTTACTAAAAGATTCAGGGTAGTCTATGACAAGAGACTGCTTTTACCTGATGGGACCACATTGCCCTTTGGCTACTGACTTATGCTACAAGCCTCAGTGTGTCTTAAAGCTTAAGATATAATGGCTGCTGTAGAAGGTTTTGACACCCGGTTGCAACTACCATTTTCGGCCTTAATCGCAGGCCCCTCCAACAGTGGTAAAATTTGTTTTGTAAAAAGTATTTTAGAGAATACTGAACATGTGTCATCTCAGAAGCCTGACAATATTGTATGGTGTTATTCGTGTTATCAACCTTTGTATGATGAACTGTTGAAGAAAATAAAAATCAAGTTTGTTGAAGGAATACCTGAATCCCTGTCTGATGATGAACTTTTACCTCCTCATAAAAACAATCTGCTGGTTTTGGACGATATGCTATTTGCAGGTAGCGAACATCCTGAAATTGCACGAGCTTTTACCCAATATACTCATCATAGAAACCTGTCCGTGCTTTACTTGGTGCAGAATGTGTTTCAACAAGGTAAAAATAGCCGTACCATTAGTTTGAACGCCAATTACATGGTTTTGTTAAAAAACCCTAGAGACAAACTACAAATTAACACTCTAGCTCAGCAGATGTACCCGGGAAGGAAATCCTACTTTATGGAGAGCTATGAGGACGCAACCAAAGCGCCATTTTCTTATTTAATCGTGGATTTAAAAGCAAATACTCCAGAACACCTGAGGCTCCGAACCGGCCTGTTCCCGTGGGAGTGGCTGGCTGCGTACATTCCTAAAAAGTAACCGCTATGTCTCTGCGTTTAAAAAGAAACCTGCCCCTCTTGAGAAGCCTAGTTGGGGCTACAGCTAAAGAACGGAAGGCCATCTTGGGTCACTGTTCTTCAGATCTCATATTATCCCTATGTGAGATTGCTTTGAATCTTCTCAAAGGACGCATTCCACTCACCCTGACCCAATTAAAAAAATTAAAGAGACAAAATACTGTGATCAAACTCTTTGCCAATAAAAGGGCCAGTCTTCAAAAGAAAAGACATAGCATACAACAGTCTGGGGGTTTTGTTCTGCCTTTGCTAACTATAGCTGTGCCCTTCATCATCAGCCTTATTGTTGCCATACGTGGGGGTTGAACACAGAGTGTGATGGCAAATAAAATGTACTTGGTGCCTCAACAAGAGTTGGATAGACTTAAAAAACAAATGCAGGGTCCTGAAAATATCAGACAAACAGCGGAAAATGATTTGGATAAGGCCATGAATGATATTTTGAACCGAAAAGGATTGAACCCCTATGATAAGGTCCAGAAATACAAAAACCTCTTACAAAGGTATTTGGCCTTGGATAAACAAGGTGAGAGAGAGACCAACCATTTAACGCTTTCCCTACCGGAAACTTTAAAAGATGACGCGCCTAGAGAGAGCCAAGCCCCTGTAATGCCTGTACCTGCGATCTTACCGGCTAAAGATCAAATGCATGTCGAAGATAATTTTATGCATGATATGTTGACACATGTTCCGGCACGTAACAGGAATTACGAACAAGATAATAGACTCAAAGGGGACCGCTACTTGGAATGCCAAAGGAGTTTATCCTTCAGGGTGCTGTTGTCAAGGGTTCACATATGCTTGACTTGCTTAAAAGTACCACAGCAGCCCACAAGGTTGCTGATGACAGAAGACCTCCAGGGTGGCATCAGTTTCTTAAGGCTCTGGGAATCCTCAACATTCCCCTCTCGGGTGTAACCAACTATAAGCTTTGTCAACAGATTCAAGCTTTAAAACAAAAACCTTCAACGAGCTACAGCATCCCTAAAGATGTCCCAACAACCCCTCCCCCCTATGAAAGGGATGATGATAAGTCATTTATCCCCATGAACACCTCCGGACCTTTTCCTAATCCTGATCTCTCGGGGTGGTTAGACTTTTGAATGACTTTTGAATGACTATGATTAAATTCAATACATTTTTTTAGAAAAATTAAGCAATTTAACATTTGTGGCATTCTTGAAACATTTGACGTGAGCATACGCCTTGATTACATGGTCTTAAAGGACACATATTTGAACACTTTTGATATTTTCTAACAAAACAAGCTACAATGTTATCATTACTTCTTAAATCATCATTATAAAGAGACATAACATCTTCAAAAGAAACTCCCCGGGCTCTATGGCATAGGTAGAATACACAGTGTTGACCACATGTAGTGGAAAGGTTATCTTGCACTTGTTTGATGCTGTAGTATATCTTTGATCCGTTTTTGGTCAAAAAATCTTTAATAGATTTGGGGAAATGTGAAAAACCGGGGGGAAAAAAAAGTTTAGATTTTTCTTCCTCCTTCATCTTCTAGTGTCACAGCTAGCCAATGTTCACCCGGCATGTGTTTAGGATGGGTATTGACAATAAACATGGCCGGCCGCTCTGGCCATTTCTCAATAGGTAATTCATCACAAGCCCACGCTCTACAAAATTGTTTTCCAATCAAGCGGGTCATGAGCCCCTGCAACTCTTGGGTATTCATGTCTTTGCTCAACGATCCTTAATAATAATCCACTAGGACCTGTCTTAGGGCATTCACTTCCAAGATTGAATCAGAGCATGCATAAACAATCATGCTAACTGTACAGGCTAAAGGTGTACGGAATCGCATTTTCAGCCTGAGGTTACCTTGGGACACCACAGACAGATTTCCTGAGGTGTCATCATCAGGGGATAAATTGAAAGCATACAATGTGTAACCCTCTGCAAAATCATTTCTGTCAATAGGTAAAGAGAGATCTTTTAGATGCCTCCCGGTAGCCAGGAATAGATTGTAAAATTCTTGCACAGATATGTTGTTATTAAATTGCGGTTGGAAAGCCTTAGCAGGGACCTGACGTCCATCCTGACAGAGAGCTAACATACTCTGCATTGAAGTGTTGAAAATTAAATGGGTTTTTATGTAAGCTGCCCGTATTAGAGGCGTGATCAACCAAACCTATAACCATGTAGCGGGGTAAAGGGCCTAGAAAAAGGTTTTCTTGACTGCAGATTCTACTGCCCACAGGTATGCTAAAGGTTTTCATGGTAGTTCTTTGGAGAGGGTAAAGGGCATTTCCATTCATCAAAACCTGTGCGTGACCCAGACGAACTGCCGGAGATACAGACACTTTTTTAATAAAAAGCGTTGCCCCCAACACTTTTAAACTAAAGTCACCATCTTGGGCAGACATCCTTGGCCCTGGTTAATTTTAGTCTTAAATCAACCGAATTTAAGAGTAAACGTTCTTGAAAGAAAATGTCAGAGTGTATAAGCCCTAGCAGATGAAACTCTCGAGATTCGGCACAGTAGCGAGCGCATGCCGACAGTCCTTTGTTTGCACCGGTGGAAGGGTCTATCGAGTCCATAGAGACTCCTGCAGTATCCTTGCTAAACAGCCTGGCGCTGAATTGTGTCTTGAGAGTGTCTTCGGATTAGTTGAGTAAACACTCCATGATTTCCCTATAAGGGTATGTGGCACTGCTTTGACTGATTAGGCGTTCACCCAAAGTCACATCCACTTGGGAGAAGATGGTGGCCAAGGGGTAATTAATGAGACTCACTTTGGCATCGTTTGCAATATTAGTACCATCTCTTTTGGTCACTATTAGACGTAAATGCACCAAGGTGTTGTTGAGGTCCAGATAGTTGTCACCATGGCCTGGAATGAAAAATTCAATAGGACCGTTGTCGGTAATGGCAGAGAGTGGGGCTATCTCCACATAACTGGACCTATCTATTGAATGTTGGGTTAAGGGGGCCGTGAAAAGATCGAGGTCTGTCTTTATAGCTTAAGAGGACATGCGGTGTAAAAGAGCCATGTTGCTTGGTTCTTTTAGAAAATACTTCCGAGTATTCTTTTTGACGTTTTTGGTCCAGACCTCCTCACTTTACCACGTCTTTGAGTTACTGAGTTTCTTTTAACGTTTAACCTCCGTTTTTAGGGGCAGGCCTGCGCCTTATACCCGGAGGTCTCTTTTTTTGGTATTCGAGACAACATCATAAGCCCCGAGCCTTCTTGATGCTCAGCATCTGGTGACGCCCTTCGGGTCATAGCATTGGCTACAACCTCACTTACTATATTTTTATCCGCTGATTTTAAATGTGGTTTGGCTATGCTGAGGCCTCTCTTCATAAACGGTAAAACCATCCTAAAGAGGTTACGAAATATACCGCCTATCCCCGAACCGTACATGGTCGGGGATCCATGATAGCCGGGTAACCCATTACCCACTTGATCAACATAGTATGAGACATAGCGGTTAGGGTCGAGATGGTGGTTGTGTTCCATAACCATTATAATTTATTTGGATTATGTTTATAAAATGTAAAAAAAAATATATATATATATATACACTGCTCAAAGAAATAAAGGGAACACTTAAACAACACAATGTAACTCCAAGTCAATCACACTTCTGTGAAATCAAACTGTCCACTTAGGAAGCAACACTGATTGACAATAAATTTCACATGCTGTTGTGCAAATGGAATAGACAACAGGTGGAAATTATAGGCAATTAGCAAGACACCCCCAATAAAGGAGTGGTTCTGCAGGTGGTGACCACAGACCACTTCTCAGTTCCTATGCTTCCTGGCTGATGTTTTGGTCACTTTTGAATGCTGGCGGTGCTTTCACTCTAGTGGTAGCTTGAGACGGAGTCTACAACCCACACAAGTGGCTCAGGTAGTGCAGCTCATCCAGGATGGCACATCAATGCGAGCTGTGGCAAGAAGGTTTGCTGTGTCTGTCAGCGTAGTGTCCAGAGCATGGAAGCGCTACCAGGAGACAGGCCAGTACATCAGGAGACGTGGAGGAGGCCGTAGGAGGGCAACAACCCAGCAGCAGGACCGCTACCTCCGCCTTTGTGCAAGGAGGAGCAGGAGGAGCACTGCCAGAGCCCTGCAAAATGACCTCCAGCAGGCCACAAATGTGCATGTGTCTGCTCAAACGGTCAGAAACAGACTCCATGAGGGTGGTATGAGGGCCCGACGTCCACAGGTGGGGGTTGTGCTTACAGCCCAACACCATGCAGGACATTTGGCATTTGCCAGAGAACACCAAGATTGGCAAATTCGCCACTGGCGCCCTGTGCTCTTCACAGATGAAAGCAGGTTCACACTGAGCACATGTGACAGACGTGACAGAGTCTGGAGACGCCGTGGAGAACCTTCTGCTGCCTGCAACATCCTTCAGCATGACCGGTTTGGCGGTGGGTCAGTCATGGTGTGGGGTGGCATTTCTTTGGGGGGCCGCACAGCCCTCCATGTGCTCGCCAGAGGTAGCCTGACTGCCATTACGTACCGAGATGAGATTCTCAGACCCCTTGTGAGACCATATGCTGGTGCGGTTGGCCCTGGGTTCCTCCTAATGCAAGACAATGCTAGACCTCATGTGGCTGGAGTGTGTCAGCAGTTCCTGCAAGAGGAAGGCATTGATGCTATGGACTGGCCCGCCCGTTCCCCAGACCTGAATCCAATTGAGCACATCTGGGACATCATGTCTCGCTCCATCCACCAACGCCACGTTGCACCACAGACTGTCCAGGAGTTGGCGGATGCTTAGTCCAGGTCTGGGAGGAGATCCCTCAGGAGACCAACCGCCACCTTATCAGGAGCATGCCCAGGCATTCTAGGGAGGTCATACAGGCACGTGGAGGCCACACACACTACTGAGCCTCATTTTGACTTGTTTTAAGGACATTACATCAAAGTTGGATCAGCCTGTAGTGTGTTTTTCCACTTTAATTTTGAGTGTGACTCCAAATCCAGACCTCCATGGGTTGATAATTTGGATTTCCATTGATTATTTTTGTGTGATTTTGTTGTCAGCACATTCAACTATGTACAGAAAAAAGGATTTAATAAGATTATTGTCACAGTATCTAACGAAGGTGGCGCCCCTCCTCGGTTGGGCGGCGCTCGCCGGTCATCGTCGCCTGCCTATTAGCTGCCACCGATCGTTGTTTCTGTGTCTTTTGGTTGTGTCTGTCTATCCCGCACCTGTTTTGTGTTTGTCATTAGTGGGGGGTTATTTAGTGTGTATTTTCAGTTGGGGTTCTCGTGCGGGATTGTTTATTTGTTCACTCAGGACAGTTGTAATTGTATCTGATTAGTATACATTATATTGCCGGGCTGCGCCCCGCGCGCTGTTTGTTTTCCAGTGCGCTTATTTTTGGGAAAAGTGTTTTCTCCTGGCGGACTTTGCCACGCGCCCTGTGTCCTACGGCTATTGCATTTTTTATTTATTATTAAAACTCAGTTGCTCCGGCCCTCTGTCTCCTGCTCCTGATTCCACATCTCCACTGGTCCTAGACAACCGTGACAATTATTTCATTCATTCAGATCTAGGATGTGTTATTTTAGTGTTCCCTTAATTTTTTTGAGCAGTATATGTATATATATATAATACTAATAATATATTATATATGTAGAGAGGCTTTGGAGGGCCTAAAGTGGAGTTTTACAATCGTTTTACCATAAGTAAATTCGATGTTTTAGTTCTGATCCGTTTTAAGCTCAACCAGAGTGTTTTTAATATATTTCTTGCTTACAGGTACATAGTGGGGCTTGTCGTAGGTGACAGTGACTACGTCTCCATCCTTTCCCTCTATATGAACTGTTCTCAGGAGGGGCACACAACTGTCTCCTACCCTTTGATAGGATATGATGTCGGTATACACAAATATGTTGTAAAACCCTGCATGAATATCCGCAGGGGCTGGGAATAATTTATCTTTCACGTACGTCCATTTATTGGGACCCAGCCCCAACATGTAGGCTAAATTACCGGTGGTCTTTATACCCCTATCCGCAGCCCCTGAGATTTGTACACGTTTATGAATAGGGTTGTAGATCAAGAGTATTTCCGAATTGTTCAGGGTTAGGAGTTTATTCAACTCTGAAACGATCCTGTCAACGGTTCTATAGAACCCTTTTGAAATCTTTATAAGTTTAGCAGGTTCCGATATCCTTTTGCAATAAAAATCCCGGTCCTTATCCTTGATATTATACCAACTATGGGGGTATGTAATCTCGCTGAGACCTACTTTCCAGGCCTCGGATAACTCTATAGGCTTTGGAAAATTGGTTGTATAATTCGAACTTTGGTTATTACGATATATATGTGCAGACGCATTACTGGGGAGGGTCAGGTAGAAGCCGCTGTGTTCCATGATGCACTCCTGTGTACACGCGAATGATGTTGTATTTATCATGCATGAGGGTTTAAGTTAACCCCCGATGCCTCCACCACATCATGCTCTAATACCCAACTGTTGAACTTTTGGGGCCAGTTTTTTCAACGGACCAACACCCATTTTTTTACCCTTTTCTCTCTTATGATCTACAATCTCCTCCACGTGAAAGACTGTCTTTACCCATCTGTACCTTCTGTAGTTCCTTCACATAAAACTCATAAAGCTCTATAAGCTCCCCGTCATAATCTTTTAACTTGTAGACAGGGGGTATGCTCGGTAGATATTCGGTAACGGTAAACACCTCATCGCTGCAGCCTTGCTCATATTTTTTGTCAAAAACACCCCTCAACTTGGGTATACGTACCAAGTCCCCCACTATGAATTTAAAATAAAAAAAATTCTTACAGTTAAGGGGGAACAAACCATACAGATTTTTAAAGACTTGAAAAGAGTTTTCAGAAGAGACCTCGGAGGGCTTCATCCGTATACTCTTATGGTAGCTGTAGTTGTAACCCTTTACTAAATCTTGAACTATATCGATATATCTATGCGTGTTGTGAGCTGTAAAATATCTCCACATCCGCTCCTTCAGAGTTCTGTTAAAGCGTTCAACAACTGAAGCTTTCAAATCCGAGCCTGTAGCAAAATGTACTATATTGTGCTTCTTCATGAGTTTCTGAAAAGAATTATTAAAAAAATGATTTTACGCCATCAGTCTGCACTTTCTTGGGGACTCCTCCTTCCTTCAAGATAGAGCCAAAGGCCCTGGTCACTTCTGCCCCGCTCTTATTTTTTAAGACCCTTACAAATGCTATTTTAGAGAAAATATCTATAACCGTTAGCATGTATCGATTTCCATCATTTTTATTTGCAAGGGCCTGCATGTCACATAGATCTGCCTGAAACTGGGACAAGGGATGAGTAGAAAAAACGATATTTCTTGGAAATTGTTTTCGTACAGGTTTATGCAGAGTATAAGCATCCTGCTCTGCTAACCACTCATTCACTTGAGCAACGCCTAACCGGTTACCTGTTTCTTCGGCTACAGCTCTCTGTAAACGCTCCTTACCCCCATAAGACCCAGGGTTAGAGGGGGTATAATACATGTTTTTCAACATCTGCTCCGCCATCCTTCTTGCCTCTCTGAGGTACAATAACGTTAACGAGCCACTTTCAAATAACGACAACATTTCATTTTAATTTAGAATTTTTATTTTTGCAAACATCAAGTATTACGTATACAGACAATTCAGGATTCGTTGCAGGATACTTGTCCCCGTTTTCTCAACGATCCAAGCATGCAACACCCTGCATCCGCTACAAGTCCATGGTGCTTGCCTACGGAGCTGTGAGGGGAACGGCACCTCCGTACCTTCAGGCTCTGATCAGGCCCTACACCCAAACAAGGGCACTGCGTTCATCCACCTCTGGCCTGCTCGCAACTCCCTACCTCTGAGGAAGCACAGTTCCCGCTCAGCCCAGTCAAAACTGTTCGCTGCTCTGGCACCCCAATGGTGGAACAAGCTCCCTCACGACGCCAGGACAGCGGAGTCAATCACCACCTTCCGGAGACACCTGAAACCCCACCTCTTTAAGGAATACCTGGGATAGGATAAAGTAATCCTTCTAACCCCCCCAAAAAAAAGATTTAGATGCACTATTGTAAAGTGGTTGTTCCACTGGATATCATAAGGTGAATGCACCGATTTGTAAGTCGCTCTGGATAAGAGCGTCTGCTAAATGACTTAAATGTAAATGTAAATGTTTAGATTTACAGGCTTGTGTCGCTGAATTTTTAAAACACACACATCCGCTACATAAGTATATAAACAACAAATATGATACATGTTACAATTAAACAGTGTTTCAAAAAATCTTAGACAAGGTTGTTTCTAGTTCTTCAGAATCATCCACAAGATGGGAGACCAATTGTGTCCATTGTAGACTCTCGCCCGTATGTCGTACATGATTCATGATTTGCTCCATTTTTAGCACACGCTCTGCATTAGCCCATGTATTGTGGGTTGTCTAGAATGATACATTGTTCACTTTATTTTCAATAATTTAATGCATCACATTTGTAAGTTCTCTCAAAAGAAAAAATGTATTTATTCTCTCTAACATCGTATGCATATAGTTACCCATTGCTTTACATCTGCTTTATAATAACAAATATGTATTGTCACTCAATCTCTTGGAGTTTATTGAGCCAAAAAGTCATCACATCAGCCACCACAGCTTCCCTGTATTTGTTGTCGTCCACCAGGGTGTGTCGGAATTCTTTGAGTTTCTCGTGGATGTAGATTGCCTCCTTCAGTTCATGTAGGAAAGCCTCTGTTACCACGTAAACATTGGGAATAGACGGCACAAGACCCATAGACTCCAGGGCTCTGACCAGTGAAGGTATAAACCTGCAGGACCACAGTCTTTTCACCAGCTCCTCAAAATGGTTGAAGAAGTAGAATCTTGGGGGCTCGTATAAACACGGATGCCGGCGTTGGCTGGGGTGATTGATCTCACAACTGATGCATTTTTGTCTTATATACTCTCCAATCACCACGTCTAAAAGTGTGGCTACAGAGGCCTTGATGGTGTCCACAAAAATAGTACTGACCACCCGATCAAACACATCCTCAGGCTGTATATATGTAGGGGGTGTCGGGGGTCTTGCCTGGGGGGAGTAGAATGGTGGGCTGCGAGGCATAGAGTCCTTAGGGTCTGGCCCCCATGATGTATCGGAGTCCTGGTATGTTGTATGAATATCCATGGTGTATGCTGAAATGAAGTACCGGAGGCTTTATGGGCACTCCTTTTATTGTTGAACCAGTCCTTTGGGTATCAGGGCGTGGTTAACGCAGCCACGTACTTAGTTTTCTTCGGGGGCTGACCCTTCTGAGGATGACCCTTCTTGGGGTTCCTTTGAATCATAATCCTCAGGATTTGTATATATTATGCACTTCCTTAGCCGAACAATGCTCTGCCGCTGTTGGCTCTGTACAAAAAGAGCGTCCAACAACTCAAACATTTTCAATCCCATTAGATCCCAACTTTTAAAATGAATAAGCATGCGCAACCTAAAATCTCCAGTCAGGCCACCATCACGAATGTTTTGGTTGCGGGTTTCCTCATTGCTGATATAGAACTCCACGCATCCACAAGGAAGTCCATTCTTTCTCTGTATTTTCACCCTGTGAAATACTCGTCCTGAGGAGTCTGGGGTACCTTCCCAATGGGTCTTGTAGCCCGTGAACACGCAATACCCCTTTGTGATAACTCTCAGTTCGGGACACACAACCTTGTGAAAAGCCGGCCAGTCTTGAACCCCGTAGTCCACTCCTAAAGTCTGGTCTGTATATTCTTCACCTTCGGCTACGGTATAGAGTTTCACTCTACAGGCCTGGTAATCAAACTGATACCCCCATTGCTGTACATTAGACATCATCACTTGATCTTTCAGTGCAGTTGCGGGTGGTATTTGGGTTCTATACACCTTACAACCGGCTTTTTTGGCGCATCATATATTGTTGCTTTATACTTGGCCTTTTCTCTATGTTTCAGCCACGGTCCTGCTTCCATTGTTACGGTAATCACTGCTTTGCCACTGATCACAAAACCATGTTTTAAAAAAAATATTGTTTAGTGTTCTGGGGCTGCATGTGTTGTTCTGGGTCTTATTTATAAGGCGTCTGCCGCCAGCACAATCCCCCCCGGACATTCCTGCTTCATAGACAACAACCCTAAGAGCAATAAAATAGGTGGGGTGGGGGGCCATCCTCTTTGAAATGTTCAAACACATCCCCCCCAGTTCAACGAGGTCTCTACACATCAACCATCATGACAACTTCAAAGGAATAGATGCAATATAGATATAAAATGACACACACTCTAACACGTGACAACAGGAACAGGATGCACCTATATGGCCATAACCACGTGACACCTTCCCGCCAGGATGTCCTGACCGGATGCCCTTATTTGGGCATGTATGCGTCATCGGACATAGGGTCATAAATCAGACATTTGACGCGCGCCGTCTACTTTATTCTCTCTCACATCGAAGGGACAGCTGTGGAGAAGGTGAAAAGTTCCTCGGCATACACATCACAGACTAACTGAAATGGTCCACACACACAGACAGTGTGGTAAGAGGGCGCAACAGCACCTCTTCAACCTCAGGAGGCAGAAGAAATTTGGCTTGTCACCCAAAACCCTGACAAACTTTTACCGATGCACAATCGAGAGCATCCTGTCGGGCTGTATCATGGCCAGGTACGGAAACTGCACCGCCCTCAACGACAAGGCTCTCTAGAGGGTGGTGTGGGCTGCACAACGCATCACCGGGGGAAATCTACCTGCCCTCCATGACACCTGCAGCACCCTATGTCACAGGAAGGCCAAAAAGATCATCAAGGACAACATCCACCCAAGCCACTGCCTGTTCACACAGCTACCATCGAGAAGGTGAGGTCAGGACAGGTTCATCAAAGCTGGGACCGAGACACAGAAGCTGTTTTTCAATCTCAAGGCCATCAGACTGCTAAACAGCAATCACTAACTCAGAGAGGCTGCTGCCTACATTGAGAACCAATCACTGGCCAATTTAGAAAATTGATCACTAGTCACTTTAAACAATACCACTTTAAATAATGCCACTTTAATAATGTTTACATATCTTACATTACTGATATCATATGTATGTATATATGTATATACCATCTATTGTATATAAATATGTATATACCATCTACAGTGAGGGAAAAAAGTATTTGATCCCCTGCTGATTTTGTACATTTGTTCACTGACAAAGAAATGATCAGTCTATAATTTTAATGGTAGGTTTATTTGAACAGTGAGAGACAGAATAACAACATCAAAAATCCAGAAAAACGCATGTCAAAAATGTTATAAATTGATTTGTATTTTAATGAGGGAAATAAGTATTTGACCCCCTCTCAATCAGAAAGATTTCTGGCTCCCAGGTGTCTTTTATACAGGTAATGAGCTGAGAATATGAGCACACTCTTAAAGGGAGTGCTCCTAATCTCAGATTGTTACCTGTATAAAAGACACCTGTCCACAGAAGCAATCAATCAATCAGATTCCAAACTCTCCACCATGGCCAAGACCAAAGAGCTCTCCAAGGATGTCAGGGACAAGATTGTAGACCTACACAAGGCTGGAATGGGCTACAAGACCATCGCCAAGCAGCTTTGTGAGAAGGTGACAACAGTTGGTGCGATTATTTGCAAAAAGAAGAAAGACAAAAGAACTGTCAATCTCCCTCATCCTGGGGCTCCATGCAAGATCTCACCTCGTGGAGTCGCAATGATCCTGAGAACGGTGAGGAATCAGCCCAGAACTACACGGGATGATCTTGTCAATGATCTCAAGGCAGCTGGGACCATAGTCACCAAGAAAACAATTGGTAACACACTACGCCGTGAAGGACTGAAATCCTGCAGCGCCCGCAAGGTCGCCCTGCTCAAGAAAGCACATATACATGCCCGTCTGAAGTTTGCCAATGAACATCTGAATGATTCAGAGGCCAACTGGGTGAAAGTGTTGTGGTCAGATGAGACTAAAATTGGCATCAACTCAACTCGCCGTGTTTGAAGGAGGAGGAATACTGCCTATGACCCCAAGAACACCATCCCCACCGTCAAACATGGAGGTGGAAACATTATGCCTTAGGGGTGTTTTTCTGCTAAGGGGACAGGACAACTTCACCGCATCAAAGGGACAATGGACGGGGCCATGTACTGTCAAATCTTAGGTGAGAACCTCCTTCCCTCAGCCAGGGCATTGAAAATGGGTTGTGGATGGGTATTCTAGCATGACAATGACCCAAAACACACAGCCAAGGCAACAAAGGAGTGGCTCAAGAAGAAGCACATTAAGGTCCTGGAATGGCCTAGCCAGTCTCCAGACCTTAATTAATCCCATAGAAAATCTGCGGACGGAGCTGAAGGTTCGAGTTGCCAAATGTCAGCCTCGAAACCTTAATGACTTGGAGAAGATCTGCAAAGAGGAGTGGGACAAAATCCCTCCTGAGATGTGTGCAAACCTGGTGGCCAACTACAAGAAACGTCTGACCTCTGAATGCCAACAAGGGTTTTGCCACCAAGTACGAAGTCATGTCTTGCAGAGGGGTCAAATACTTATTTCCCTCATTAAAATGCAAATCATTTTATAACATTTTTGACATGTGTTTTTCTGGCTTTTTTTGTTGTTATTCTGTCTCTAACTGTTCAAATAAACCTACCATTAAAATTATAGACTGATCATTTCTTTGTCAGTGGGCAAACGTACAAAATCAGCAGGGGATCAAATACTTTTTTCCCTCACTGTAGTGTGTCACCAGTGTTTTATGTTAATGTGAGCTCTAGTGTTATTGTGCTTCCATCAGGGGATCAAATACTTTTTTCCCTCACTGTATTGCACCTTGCCTATGCCGCTCGGCCATCGCACATCCATATATTTATATGTACATATTCTCATTCACCCCTTTAGTTTTGTGTGTATGAGGTAGTTGTTGGGAAATTGTTAGATTACTTGTTAGATATTACTGCACTGTCAGAACTAGAAGCACAAGCATTTGATTCGATTTTTTGTGTGTGTCTGCTCACGTGTGTGTGTGAGGCAAAAACATCTGTATGTTTAAAAACAACACAGAGATCTTGGGTGTCAATTATTTCTGTTGGCTTGCAGTGTAACATACTCCAGACAGCAGCCTTGATGGAGCCAGTGATGCGCCAGCAGGAGGAGAGAATATTCTCATATTGACTGGGCCACAGCCTTTTTACAGCACATACAGTCGTAGAGAACACCTCAAAATCATGCGGATCAAAGAGA
Source organism: Salmo trutta (assembly GCF_901001165.1). Taxonomy (NCBI): domain Eukaryota; kingdom Metazoa; phylum Chordata; class Actinopteri; order Salmoniformes; family Salmonidae; genus Salmo; species Salmo trutta. Next base: position 53,950,533 of record NC_042974.1, on the reverse strand, counting down.
ACACAGAGGTAGTGTACGTCCTCAGAAGCAAAGAGCATCAACGGGAGGCATAGGCAAACTTCTTTCTCTCCTAATGTTTAACACATGGGTAAAGCTAGTGACCTGCAGTGAACCAGAACTAGTACAGACAGTGTAAACATTAGTGAGGGTGGCCGACAAGCCTCCTGCCACAACCAGGCGTGTTTGTTTTTGTGTTTATTTGTTTGTTTGATTGTTCAGGTTCTTAGAAATGGGGGTTCTTTCTGAGTCATTACAGACCAAATACCTTGAAGACACACCCACCTGTTGAACACCCACCCACCTGTTGAAGACACATCCACCTGTTGAACCACATCCACCTGTTGAACACCCACACACTAGTTGAACACCCACTCACCTGTTAAAGAAACACCCAACTGTTGAAGACACATCCACCTGTTGAAGACAAATAGAGTGGGGGAAAGTGAATTATGAGACTACAAGACTCTTTCAAAAACTTCTCCACAGGCAAAATGAACATCTAGCAGCAAACCTTTTTGGACACACACTTATTTAGCTTTGTTTCGTCATAAGAAAGTAAAAAATATGAACAAATAATAATAAAACCATAAAATAAATTCTATAGACACAAATAGATGGAATTAAACTGGTGGCTTGAAAAGAGGTCTGTAGGAGATGCAACAGAGGAAATAGTATAGTGGTTTTGAGTACAAACATTGTAAAAAGGGTGAGAGGGATATTGCCTTTAGACTGAGCAAAATGCACATTTTATGAAACCACATCATGGAATATGAAACTCTGCTACATATATTAAAGCTAACAAAATGTTGTATATTGTGGTGCGTGGTATAGAGGAGAGGAGTTGAATGGAGGTCCACATTATTTAGTAGCTTAAATCCAATATTACTACATTAAAAGTCATAACAACTTCTTTATACAATCTAGGCCATGTCAATACACAAGGACATTCATAAAAACACAAGATATACATACTGTAGGTCTATGTATTGCATGGAGAGTTACAGGAGAGGGGAGGAGAGGGGATGAGAGGGAGGAGAGGGGAGAAGAGGGAGGAAAGGGGAGGAGAGGGAGGAGCTTATCACTCAGCAGTCTGCTATTCATGTAGTTCTGTGATTCTCTTTTATTGAAAACAAATGATTTCTACTTTCCTGGAAATTAGGTGATTTTTAAAAAATTGTTCTTCAGACCCCCCGCGAACGCACACAAACACACAGACACTTCGTCTCTCAGAATATGAAATCATGCCCATAAAATTGGCAGTGTTACACAGACACACATATTCTCAGACAGAAACCCACAGGAATCTGTCTGAGGGCCTTCTACTGAGTTACAACAAGGGAAATAAAACAACTAATCATGTACAGAGAAACATGATATGCCTCGCTTTTCTCTTCTCAAATGTTTTCAAGAGGTGTTAAACAACTTGTGCAGCTTTGTTTGTCTCTCCCTTTTAAGCGAGCACATGGAATTATATTACTTGGCTAAACTCATTCAATTCCCCCACCAAGCTCACCTTAAACCTCAGTGGCCTCCCACGGGGGCCATTGACAAAAAGTGTCCCATCCATGTCTCCAAGGCTTTGCAATTAGATCATGTTGTTCTTATCCTCTATACAACTGGGGTGAAGATGGGTGTCAGATTCTGGTGGCCATTGAAATCCATTTCCTATGTCGACCACAGCAACACAAGCCAATACTTGGGTCGTTCCACTAATAGAGTGCCTTTTATGTCCTTGTGACATTGTGCGTGCATTTTGATATAACACTACATATAACAGTTTGATCACGTACAGGTACCTGACAAAATAAACGAAACATTGGAGTAAATGAGGGATACAAAGTCCACACTGGTGTGGTTCCTGAGTGAATTAAGCAAGTAACATCCCATCATGCTTAGGGTCATGTATAAAAATGCCCAGTTGCCGATTATTTTGGCTACCATGGCTAGATGAAGAGATCTCAGTGACTTTGAAAGAGAGGTCTCAAAGGCACATATGGGGTTTTGTGTGCGCTTGCATGTCAACCCAATTGAACACTTATGGGAAATTCTGGCACCTGAGACATCGCATTCCTCCAATAGAGTTCCAGAGCAAGGCGCATTGAAGCTGTTCTGGCAGCTCTTGGTGGCCCAAAACCATATTAAACTTTTACAGTGACATTTACTGTATCTGACTGTTTCTGAAAGAAAAAAACTATTACACATTGTTGTGGACCTGTAAACAGATCATTTGAATTCAGTAATGTTATGCGTTAACATTTTCCTGAACCTAAATATGCTGCACTGCCTGCACATTTTTATACATTGTCTAATATGTCTACTCAAACAAATGAAAACTACAGTGGTAGCCTCTGCACTTCAAAGCAAAAGATCAGCTGTTAAATTTGAATGTATATTATAAACTGCGCTCCCTTATAAAATGAACCCACCATGGCCAGAAAAGGTGGGCTGAATTTACTCTTGCATGAGTTATGAAAATATGCATTATGTTTATAAATTAAATATTGTTTACTTTAGACATTTGACATTACAGTAGGCTATTCAGACGTAGACGTAGAGAGAAAAGGTGAACCGCCTGTTTTAGCGATAAACTGCTCTCTGGATCAGATCACATGGAAACAAATAGTTAAAAATAGCTTATCTATTTACTACTGTGAAGTGAGTCCAATTAAATGAGAGATGAGATGTTGGAGGCTGCAAGCTACTTCACCAGTATGAAAATATCACAGTCAGAAAAAGTGAGGAATTTATTCTGCAATGATCATGGAAATAAAATTAATAATAGGAAATACTTTATTTTCACTCTTCTTACTAATGGCAAATGATTGCATCTTGTTATTATATTTAGATCCACTTGTTGTTTTGCTGTGAATACGCATCATGATATCCCCCATTTGCACAAAATACTAGGCTACTGGCAATGCAATAATTCAACCACTAAAAACTGTGCGTGTGCATGGTCTAACGTTTGCGGGAAGCTAAGCACATTCTCACATCAAGTTCAGTTTTTATAAATGACAACTTTTTGTGTGAAAACTGGTACACGCATGTTTTAGGGTATAGTTTG